>NC_079206.1:29027616-29121299 GCF_026745355.1 Beta vulgaris subsp. vulgaris | reverse complement strand
CTCGTGNTCCAAGTATATATTTATTTAATTAAATAAGTTTAATTAATCTCCAAGTTTGTAAAAACCACGTTTAATGTTACTGCTTCTATGAAGTGAAGTAGTGGATTAGTGGATGCTCTACATGACATGGAATAATTAATTTAATTTATTTAATTAATTAAACATCATGGAGATCATGTGATAATGGTGTAATTAGTGGAGAACATGTCTTGTCTTAATTGTCTATAAATAGGCGCCTAATTCATTTGAGCAAATTGTGTCTGACTTAGTTAATTTGTCTTAAGTTATCTAAAGTGTCAGTGCCTTTTCCTTAAGAGAATTCATACTTACATTAATCGAGTTTCTTACTCTTCCATTATTTTATAAAGTGTATTTTTGAGAAAAAGGGTTTGAGTGAACTCTTTGTAAGTGTGAGAAAGCTTTGAGTGAAGCAAGAGAAAGAAAAATAAAGAGAAAGAGAAAGGAACTTCGAGTGAAGTTTGAGAGAAACGTCAGTTGTGGGAACTGTCGTTGGGAACTTGAGTTGAGTGACTTAAGTTGAGAATCGAGAGAAAAGTAATAGGTTGTAATCAGAGTTGTTTTGGCCTATTATAGTGGAAAGTTGTTTAAAATCCCTTGTGGTCGAGGTTGTTTCTTCCTACTAGGCCTAGGAAGTTTTTCCTCGCTAAATCTCTCGTGTTTCCATTATTTGTTCCCAAGTTTACTTTTAATTCCGCAAAAAGTATAGCTTATTCTCTCACTATAATTCACCCCCCTCTTATAGTGCTCATATTATACAACAACCTTGAAACACACTAATAACTTTACTGCATATTGAATGCATATATTCAATAAAAAAAATATTTTTCAAATCCAAAATAAAAAGATAAATATCATCTCTACCACCAGATCTAAAGAAAAGAAAAAGAACCACAAACCAAAGAATGAAAAAATTACAAACCCTTCGAACTCATAAGAAAAACTCATAAGCAATAAAACAAAACTCATACGCAAAAAGGCAGCAGAGATGAAGAGTCGGCAACCCTTAGAATTCTGGTAATGTAGCCCCCCGTAATTTTATGAATTTTATAAATATATTTAAGGTATATTTATAAATGATTTTAATATTTTATGAGTCGAATTATTTTAATGTTTGACTATTTTGAGAAGTTAAAAGAGTTTTATGGGTTTTATTTCTTAAATTAATTAAATGTTTCGTTAATTGGAACTTTAATTATTTTAAAAGTAGTATTTAAAGTATATTTAATTATTAAATTAAGCTTATGGGTTGAGGAGCTCAATTTGTAGCCTTTTGAGCCCATTTAAAAGCCCAAAGGAGTAATTCTTTTCCTAATACGACTCCTATTCTTATGTACTCCTTTTTTTTTTGAAAGGGAAATAGTGCATTAATTAATCAAGGGACAGAGTGTCCATGAGTACATATGGTGAGACAGTGCTGGGACAATGATTAATCCAACATTGCTCGTTACCAAAAGGCACTATTTTTGCAAGGTGGTGGGCAGCATAATTCCCACCCCTTTTGACATGAGAAAAACTAATAGCATGAAAATCAGTACAAAGAGAGATGATATCCCCTAGTATCGCGTCCAAATCCGAAAAATAGATAGCAGACTTGGATAGGCGAGAGACAACAACCTGTGCATCCGATTCAATGATCACCTCTCTAAACCCTTGCTTCTTCGCCCAGACCATGGCCAAGTGAATAGCCTTAGCTTCCGCTACATCAGGCGGCCACCATGCTCTCTGTCTTCTCACGGCAGCAAATAAGACTCGCCCCACATTATCCCTTGCTATGGCACCTAGGCCCACTTGTCCTTCCTCGCAAAGGGACACATTTGTGTTGATCTTTACGACCCCGCTCACTTGCGCCTGCCACTTATCGGCACTAAGGACCCCCAGCCGCTTCGAACCAGCATAGATACGCTGGGAATAGAGATTGTGCTCGTCGACTTGGCGGAATACACGCTGTGCCAAGACTTCAAGGGGCACACACTTGTTACCGAAAATGAATTTGTTGCGTTCAAACCAAATATTGCATGCTAAAAAACAGCCACGCTGCACCACCTTTGCATCCTACTCGCCCCATTTCGAAACCATCTCAAGTACATCAAGATCAGAATGCCCCATAATCATTTCGCTACACCCACAATCCGCCCATAGCCTGCGAATTCTTTCACAACCAAGTAGAGCATGTTGGACCGTTTCATCTTCATCGGGACACCAAGGACAGGAAGCCGCCCCTATGATGTGCCGAGCCTTAAGAGAAGCTCGAACAGGAAGCGTGCTAGTACACATTCTCCACAGAAAATGCCGCGCCTTAGGTGAGATCTCCAAGTTCCATAATCCAACTCAAGCATTATGATAGTCATCTAGACTACCTCCTTTCCCCAACATGTAAGCTGTTTTGACCGTATATTTTCCATCTTTCGAGTAGGCCCGCATCAAATCATCAACACCCCTACGTGAACTAAGAGGGATAGCTAGGATGCATTTCATATCTCTTGCATTGAAATGTTGTTCAAGGAGTTCGATCCGCCATTCCATCTTCTCATAATTAATCAAGTCACCCACAACTTTCAAGCTCTCAACTTCCGCACTCTCTATAAATCTCCCCTTCTCATCACCAATCCAAGGGTCCTTCGAGATATCAATGTATTTCCCACTTCCCACTCTGAACATAATCCCCTCCTTCACCAAACTTTTGGCACTCCAAATACTTCTCCAAGAAAAGCTAGTAGAGTACCCTAGACTCGCATTAAGCACATCACTAGTAGGGTAGTATTTAGCCTTCATTACTCAACTAAGAAGAGAGTTTTTATAGTGAATGAGACGCCATACCTGCCTTACCAACAAAGCATCATTGACGACCGCTAGATCCTTAAAGCCCAATCCGCCCATACACGGCCGACACAATTTAACCCAACTCATCCAGTGCATTTTTCGAGCCTCACACTAGCTGCCCCACCAAAATCGAGCCATAGCTGAGCTAATCTCCTGAATGATAGCCATTGGGAACTTATACACCCTCATCAGATAAGAAGGAATGGCCTGAATGACAGCTTTTATCAACACCTCTTTCCCTGCCCTTGAAAGTAGCTTTTCTTTCCAACCTCTCAACTTCTTCCACACACGGTCAGTGATACAACGGAACATCCGTTTCTTCGAATTGCCACAAGCAGTAGGAATACCCAAATACTTCTGATGCCTCTCAACTTGCTTCATCTGGAGCAGATTAATCAACTCATCTTTTCGTTCCCTGCTGACACCTTTACTGACGGACACCTCCGACTTTTCATAATTAATTTTCTGCTCTCGGATGCTTTTTCATATTGGTTGAGAATATCAACTATTGTTAAGCATTCCTGTCGGGTGGATCGAGTAAAGAGTAAGCTATCGTCTGCAAAAAGAAGATGTGATACTTCGGGCCCATTTCTGCTAGCTTTTGCACCATGAAGAATTATGTCATTAACCTTCTGCTGGATCATCTGCGAGAAAGCGTCAGCAACAAGGATAAATATAAAGGGAGAAAGGGGATCTCCTTGTCTCAGACCCCTTGCCGGTGAAACAGAGCCACGCACTTTCCCATTGATCATGAAAGAATAAGACACCGTAGACACACATTTCATCACCAAATTCACCCAACGACCATCAAATCCCATGGTAAGAAGGAGTTTACGCAGGAAACCCCATTCAACTCTGTCGTAGGCTTTACTCATATCTAACTTTATAGCCATAATTCTCGTTCTGCATTTGTTACGTTTCTTCATCGTGTGAAAAAGTTCCAGCGCAATCAAGGAATTATATGTAATCATACGATCAGGAACAAAAGCACTCTGATTCTCCGTAACAATGGTAGGGAGAATCTTTTTAAGCCTAATAACAAGAGCTTTAGAAGCAATCTTATATTGCACATCACACAAACTTATAGGCCTAAAATCAGAAACGACAGTAGGAGATTTGACTTTAGGGATAAGAGCAACATTAGTACAGTTTACATCATCAGGAAAATAAATACCATGTAAAATGTTGCTCACAAACTCAGATACCTCATCACCAATTATATGCCAGAACCTCTGATAAAAAATAGCGTGCATACCGTCGGGGCCGAGAGCTTTACATGGGTGCATTTGGTTAAGAGCAGAAGAAATTTCCTCCTTAGAGTAAGGCCGCATAAGCTCTTCATTCATCTCGTCTGTGATGGGTTTACGGACGTGCTTCAGAACCTCGCCACACTGTTCAATAGATGGGTTATCTGAAGTGAAAATATTCTGAAAATATTTCTCCACCTCAAATTCAATCTCAGCTTCTTCTGTTTTCCAACTGTCCGATCGAGCTATCAAAAATGCCTTTAATATAATTACGTTGCTTGCGCTGGGAAGCCTTGTGATGAAAATATTTCGTATTACGAACCCCATCTTTTATATCTGCAACTCTGGACCTCAAGTACCAAAAAGCCTCCTATTTTGCATATAAATCATCAAGCTCCGTTTCAAGTCTAGCACACATCTCACAACTCGACACCGAAATGGCAGCCTGTTGCGCCTCATGCAAAGCCCTTTCTGCTTTATCAATGAGCTTTGGGAGATTCTCATACCCCTTCTTACTCCAAGCTACAAGCTCCCTTACAATGGTACCAATTCGAGTTTGAATAGAGTCCCCCGCCGTGATAGGTTGTCGTACACCCGTCAAAAATAATTCCTGCAAAACCTTCTAACAATGTAGTAGGGTAAGTAGGGTCGAATCCACAGAGAGATGGTCGTTTTAATCTAGCTTCTAATATATGGAGAAACTAAACAAGATCAGGATTAAGTGAATTAATGTTCTAAACTAATCAAACTACGAAAATCAAACTAAAAAGATCTAGGGCAATGGTTCACCATGTTTATACTTATAAACTATCAAAATATTATCACAGTTCAATTAATCATATATCTAGAGCACTGGTTAATCCTTGGTCAGGCACTAACGCTCTCAAATCAACATATGCTAGTACGGTCGCTCAACATAATCAGATTTGCTGATTGTAGGTAAGTCTCTAAAGAGTACTATCTCTCGATCTATGACTCGATATTAACAATATTTAATCAAATAATTGATCGGGTTGTAAGATTAACAATAAAACACTAATCAATTAGAGAAATCGATCAATAACTAATCAAACCACAAATAAATATCAATCAAATCATAGCATATAAACATGGATTCCCAAAACCCTAGATATAAAAACTACTCTATCATGAAATAAATAATGAAATCTAAAACTATAAAAAAACATAATCAAAGAAATCAATGAAAGAAACTAAAAGAAATCATGAATTAATGAAGGAGATGAAAACTAGGGTTTACAACTAAAAAACTAGAGAGAAAAAAAATGGAGAGAAAACTAAAACCTAGAATAATAAGAAATAACGTGAAAGGGGAGAGGAGAGAGAAAAAGAATGAAAACCTCTCTAAATAATATCTTTTAACCTAATATGACTAGGAAAGTAATTTACAAGATAAGGAAAGTCTTAAATAAATCATTAATAGGCGGATTAGTAATCCGCGTACGCGTGGAGATTCCAGCAGAAACGTGCAATCTTCCGAAAGGCATAACTCCTTGACTAGAAGTCTCCTCGGAGCGTGCCACCTATCGTTGGAAAGCTCTTCAAGTCTACTTTCCAAATCTGCTGGAATTACTCGATTTTAAGAATCACATCAAAAGTTATGATCAGAAGAGTAGACGTGACTCTTTTTCCACATTTCTTCTAATGATTTTCCGCTTCATTTTTGCTCAAACTCGTACTATGACATATCCATACGATCCTTATGCATTGTAGCTTTTTCCAAGTGCTCCTAATCCTCAAGCTTAGCTAATCATACTCCAATACGTTATCAATGCCTGAAATTCACAAAAACAAGAAAACATACCGAATAGGAGTAGAAAATCATAACTTAAGAATATAATGCAATAATGAACCTAAAATGAAACTAAATGCTCTAAAATGCAACCTAAATGCACCTAAAAACTATATATATATATATGACTTATCAAACTCCCCTAAGCTAAACCATTGCTTGTCCTCAAGCAATAAGACATAGACATGGAAAAGTTAGACAACCTACAATATAGGACTACAACAGGGCTAAACACTCAATTGAGAACACGAGAGATATAATCACTACATAAACCAAGCATCAAAACAAGCTCGAACAAAGCTGCATAGCATATATGTATCGCAATCGACTCTCCAATCATACCAAAAATTCTCCCCAAGCTGGATTTAACAAAACCTGACAGTCCTCGCTATAGTTATGTGCACTCAAATCTCTCACGTGTTTAAGGGTTAAATAATGACTCTCAACCTAAATCAGTCGACTCAGATGAAGCAAATACTCTTTAACTTTGACTTTTTGACTCACTTAATACTCAACAATACAATACATAATGATCAAGAGGACTTTTAAGGGTTGTAATGGGGCTGAGGTTAAAGGTATGGAAATAATTTGGGAATTGTGGTGGAAAAACCAAGAAGGGGGAGCATCATATAACTGAAAACATGACCGTAAAAGGTCACAATAACTCCATGCAACAACCAACAATCTCCAAAAATAATCAACAACCTTTTCACTCAAGAAATTCAATCATAACCCTTTTTATTTCACTTTATTCACAACTCTTTTTCACTTCTTTTTTTCATTTCATTTTTCACCTTTTTTTTTGTTTTTTTTTTTCACACTTTCAATTCAATTTCAAAGCTCACTGAACATATTTTCCCATCCTTCTAAACCACAAATGGAGCACTTTAATTTAATACAAACCAAACCAAGACTAATACTCGCTCCCCCAAGCTAGGCTTGGGACAAGAATCAAATGAGGCCAAGGCTTGTAATGTAGGTATCAATCAAACAAAGTCAGAAAAGGCTAAGCGGGGCTAGAGGAAGGATAATACGAAAACAAGAATAACTCTGGAGCTAAGATATCAAATGAAACGCCTCAATCATATCAAATGTATGCACTATCAAATATCAAGAGTACCAAGTCAAAGTCAAGATCAATGCAACAACGAGGAACTAATCACACATGAAGAACATAACTGACACAGATACGTCAGTTTATAGGCGCAGAAGCTCACTTAGGTTAGGGTGTCTGCATAGTAATGTTAAATCGAGCCAGAGAGAGAACAATCAATCTTACCACAAACAATCAATTACGAAACAATCGTGCTATGAAGTATCATGAACAAGATGAGTGACGCTTATGAATAGTAGTAAAATATCATCAAGATTCTCAAAAAGTCTTAGTAGTAGTCCCATAGATGCAACTAAAATGTGATGAAATCTAAATGAGATAATATATATGCAGATGCAACTAAGAAAGCAGTACAATTTTTTTGGTTACACGTAAACTCCCACTCCTAATAAGCAGTACAAACCGTGCAACATCCTACGAAAGCAATGAAATCTACACTAAAAAGCAATAAAAGATAGAATATTCCTCCCCAAGCTAGAATTTGCAGTGTCCTCACTGCATAAACCAGTTCAGATAAGGAACGAAAACCATCTCCTGGATCACTAAATCACCAAAGCGCCCACCAATAGCCACAGCACCACAAAAATCACAAAAATCCCACAATCCAAAAATTCAACCAATGTGTTCAAAAAGAATTCTCAACAAGATGACATCAAAACAAAAATCCAAGCAAAAATTCGAAATGAACATAAACAATAGGTATAAGTGCAAATAAATGTTTACTGCCCAATTAATTGGGGAGAAGAGTCAAATATGCGCAAAAATCATATTGTCATGCTTCACGAATTTGAACCAATTTGAACCAATTTGATGCCTACTTGAGAGAGTCCTATAACAACAATTGATAAAAATAAATTATTAAAGGTTTATTAGGAAAAAAGTAAAAATAAAAGAAAAGTCAAAAGAAAAATCAGAATAATATAAACTAAAAAGAAAAAAGAAGCAAAAATAAGAAAAAGGAGAAAGAAGAAGAAATAAGAAGAAAGAAAAGACAGAGGGGGAAAAAAAGTTTGTGGCTTGGTCAAGGAGACGGTGGTTTAAAACGGAGTGAAGCAGAGGATGATAGAGAGGAGTGTTCGAAAAAGAGAGGTGTGGTGGTGTGTGGTGTGGATGCCGGCGATAAGTCCGGTGGTAGTGCGTGGTGTGTGTCGGTTCTTAGTGGTCGTGCAGGGGCGGAGGGCAGGAGGAGAAGAGGCCGTTGGTGTGCGTCGCTGCGGTGTGGTGCGATGCTGCGCGACAGGAGGCGGGTGAAAGACGGAAAAGGTCGAAGGAAAGAACCAGGGGGGAAAGGAAGGTTCTGCTGGTTGTTTGTTGGTGCCGGTGGTGGCGGTCCTGGTTGGGCGGCGGGATCCGGCGATGGAGTCCGGCAACGTGGTGGGGTGCGACGGCAAAGAAAGATGACAGGGGTTGGGGGACGAAGAGATGGCTGAGGAAGAAGAGATACGAGGAGGGAACGAAGGAAAGGAAGCAAGCAAATTTTTTTTGAAAATCTCTCTCGCCCGGTCAGTCGAAAAATCCGCCCGGTCAAATTGAAAATCCGCCCGGTCAGACAATTTGGCCCGGTCAACCGGGCAAGAAACAATTAGGCAAATTTTTGAAAATCGTCCACATGTGCTTGCGCGCTCGGGAGGGCTGATCTGCCCGGTCGACCGGGCAACCAGATACTTCGAGACACTCTCTTTTCTTTTTTTTTTTTTTTTTCTTTTTTTTTTTTTATTTTAACTCGTTCCACCTACAAAAAAAAAAGAAATCAGAACACACTAAAGTCAGCAAAATCACTCAAAAAGGAAGAAACAAAGACAAAAATCATAATAAAAAGTAAAGAAAAGAAAAGAGAAAATAAGTTAATGTTCGGGTTGCCTCCCGAGAAGCGCAATTTAAGGTCTTGCATGACTTTTCAAGATTAGTAGATCACTCATAATAATTCAATGCTCTAAGAAGCTTATCATATGTTCCTGCAGACATCTCAAAGCATATTATATAAGAGTGAAAAGGAAAAATGAAAAAAATTACTACTAAAGAATTATTAACACTACAAAAAGAAAAATCAAAGGAAAAATTAAATTTACAGGAAGGAGAAAAAGAAAAATCGTTAGTCTTTTTACATGACTCAAAATAAGAAAAAGAAACTAAATGTACATTATTTACGTTATCACGTGAGTCATTCAAAGGGGAAGAAAGAAGGAACGATGGAGGATATAATATAGGAGAAGAAGGAATAAGGTCAAATGGTTGTGAAAAGGGAACATGAGACTCAAAAACAGTATACGGTGTCGATAAAGACTCATAAATCACCTCACTCTCAACTTGACTTTCCTCCGAAGAGGAAATTTCCAACCATTGATTTCTTCCTCCTGCAAAACATCCATCACATTAGCACTTCTCTCAATCTTATCATCATCCAAATAGCTCTCATTAAAATTCCACCCCTCAGTATCATCATAAATAAATGGGTTGGGGTTAGAATCTTGAGCAGATTGACATTCAAATTGGAAAGAGGGGTCAAAACCATCTACTGATAGTGGTGTCATGTAAATTTGGGGTAAAAGAGCAGATGAAGACATCTCCCACTCATAAGTATCCCTAGCCAACCACACAATTAAATCCCAACAATAATCAGGTGATTGGAATAGAAATCCTCCATTACACATAGACTCTACCACCATCCTAGTTTCTTCATTTAACCCCTCATAAATCACTAGACACATATCCCACAGTTCAATTCCATGATTAGGACCAATAAAATCACCAAGCATATGATAGTACTTCCAAAAACTTCATTCTCATACTGAGGAAAAGAAAAAATTGCTCTAGAATTACTACCATGCACATGGGTTCACATAACATATGAGGTAATTCAGGGAACTCATTGTAAAAATTGGAGGATTTTGATATGATGCATCAAAACTGTAAACATGAGAATTCCAAGAATTATTACTATGTTGCCTAGCAAAATAATTATCCCCATCATCAAAATAGCATGACTCCATGATACAAAAAAAATATAAAAAAAAAATAAAAATATTCACAAAAAGGAAAAAAATAATATATACAATTTAGTTCACCAACAATAAAAACTAAATAAAACAATACCGTCTCCCCGGCAACGGCGCCAAAATTTGATAGGTTGTCGTACACCCGTCAAAATAATTCCTGCAAAACCTTCTAACAATGTAGTAGGGTAAGTAGGGTCGAATCCACAGAGAGATGGTCGTTTTAATCTAGCTTCTAATATATGGAGAAACTAAACAAGATCAGATAATGAATTAAAGTTCTAAACTAATCAAACTACGAAAATCAAACTAAAAAGATCTAGGGAATGGTTCACCATGTTATATACTTATAAACTATCAAAATATATCACAGTTCAATATAATCATATATCTAGAGCACAGGTTAATCCTTGGTCAGGCATAACGCTCTCAAATCAACATATGCTAGTACGGTCGCTCAACATAATCAGATTTGCTAATTGTAGGTAAGCCTCTAAAGAGTACTATCTCTCGATCTATGACTCGATATTAACAATATTTAATCAAACAATTGATCAGTTGAAGATTAACAATAAAACACTAATCAATTAGAGAAATCAATAACTAATCAAACCACAAATAAATATCAATCAAATCATATAGCATATAAACATGGATTCCCAAACCCTAGTAAATAAAAACTACTCTATCATGAAATAAATAATGAAATCTAAAACTATTAAAAGAAAACATAATCAAAGAAATCAATAAAGAAACTAAAAGAAATCATGAATTAATGAAGAGATGAAAAACTAGGGTTTACAACTAAAAACTAGAGAGAAAAAAGGAGAGAAAACTAAAACCTAGAAATAATAGAAAATAACGTGAAAGGGGAGAGGAGAGAGAAAAAGAATGAAAACCTCTCTAAATAATATCTTTTAACCTAATATGACTAGGAAAGTAATTTACAAGATAAGGAAAGTCTTAAATAAATCATTAATAGGCGGATTAGTGATCCGCGCGTACGCGTGGCAGATTCCAGCAGAACATGTGCAATCTTCCGAAAGGCATAACTCCTTGACTAGAAGTCTCCTCGAAGCGTGCCACCTATCGTTGGAAAGCTCTTCAAGTCTACTTTCCAAATCTGTTGGAATTACTCGATTTTAAGAATCACATCAAAAGTTATGATCAGAAGAGTAGACGTGACTCTTTTTCCACATTTCTTCTAATGATTTTCCGCTTCTTTTGCTCAAACTCGTACTATGACATATCCATACGATCCTTATGCATTGTAGCTTATTTCCAAGTGCTCCTAATTCTCAAGCTTAGCTAATCATACTCCAAATACGTTATCAATGCCTGAAATTCACCAAAAACACGAAAACATACCCAATAGGAGTAGAAAATCATAACTTAAGAATATAATACAATAATAAACCTAAAATGAAACTAAATGCTCTAAAATGCAACCTAAATGCACCTAAAAAATATATATAAATATGACTTATCACGCCGCTGCCTCTCATGCTTTTTTCACCACTCCCTCACACGCCTCATCCAACAGCCAACAAGTCTCAAATCTAAAACCTCCCCCCCATATACCACTCACTTGAGGAAGCCCCTCAGCTTTGAGAATAATCGCCACATGATCGGACTTATAACGAACTAAGTGTTCAGTTTAAACCCTCGGGAAAAGATGCGACCACTCCAAAGAGACAAGATAACGATCAAGACGCTCCCTCACTCTCGTTTCTGGACTATTTCCACTCTCCCAAGTGTACCATTGCCCCACAACTCGCAAATCACCAAGCCCACAATCATCCACAAAAGCACGAAAACCTACCATCTCTCTTCTATCTCGATTCCCCCACCCTCTTTTTCTCCATAATCATGGATTTCATTAAAATCCCCTCCAATAACAACAGGAAGATCAGAACTACCACAAAGAGATCGCAAAAGACACCAAGTCTTATGTTTTTGAGCTTCCTCTGGCCATCCAAAAATCCCAATAAATCTCCATCTAACACCACCCTTACTAACAACATCGCCACAAATATGATTTTGTGAGAGGGAATCAAGAGTAAAGGAAATAGTAGCATCATTCCACATCAAACAAAGGCCTCCAGCTAGTCCCACACACGAAACAACAACAACATTAGTAAAACCAACTCTCTCTTTTAATTTTTCTGCAACATCTTTTTTTTATTTTTGTTTCCGGCAAAAACATAATGTCGGGAGCATGAGATGAGGATCGACCATCTCTTTAATTGTCGAACTGTCCAGGGGTTGCCCAAGCCCCGACAGTTCCAACACATAATATTCATAATGCCGGGCGGGGTTGGTTTGAACCAACCTCCGCCTCGACAGTAACCAGAACACTGCCAGGAACATGGGATGCATCCAGTTTCATCTTTTTCACATTCACATTATCAACCACCATATCATCATTAACAACCATAGGATCCGGGAATTTATGCTTATCTCCAGCCAAGTTATGACCTTGTACATTTGTTTCAACAGTAACACTATCATTTATTTCCATGGGAACAACTCTTGCCTTTATTTTATGTTTACGAGATACAGTCTAAACAGGTTTAATTTAGGTCCAACATTAAAAACAAAAGTATCAATATTATGCGGCATTGCCACAACATTCTGACCTGACTGCCCAGGGGGATTTGGCGTAGTGTTGGGGGAGGAAAAGTCACTGCCACTCACCCCATGCTGCTCAAATTCGTTCGTGGAAGGAAACGAGAGAGAAGGGTGCATGGATTCACATATTGGAGCCTCCTCTACAGTAGCAGCCTTGGGACTTGCAAAGGTGAGATTACGAGCACAACTAAGGAAGGCCCTAGTCTCCTCTTCCATCTTTATTCTACCCTTTCTTGGAGATGCACGCAGCCATGACCCCCATTGTTTGTCAATCTCCTTCTCCTCTTCTTGGTGCACCAGACAGTCCCGCTCAATGTGTCCTATTATTCCGCAAACGTAACAAAACGTCGGCAAACGTTCGTATTTAATCTCCACCATAACCGGTTCTCCCTTCTTCAAAGAAATTCGTTGAATGCGTCTCAATGCTTGGTTACATCTAGGAGCACACATATTCGGGTCGACTTGTCCCACAAGATACCGTCCGAATCATATTCAAGAACTTCTCCCATACTGCTCGCAATTATCTTGATATGTTTCTCCGTCCTATAAGCCATGCGCAAATTATAGAGACGAAGCTAAAAGGGGAACAACGTCAGAGACATATTTGAGGGCTGCAACTCTCCTTCAATTTCGCTCAAAAGTATGAGATTTTGGTCAAAGGTCCAGGGTCTTCCAGCCAAGACCTTGGTTTTGTCTCTTAGATTAGCAAATTGCACCACGAAAAAACCGTTCTCTATCGATCTAAACAAGGCACCATTAGAGATAGCCCAGATTTGGTTCAAAGTACGCTTTAAAGCCTTAAAATTGTATGATCGTACTGTCAAGACTCTTCCTACTAACGATAGGGCAATGTCATGGTTATCGTCCTCATTCGCATCGTCATCGAACGCAATCACTTGGCTTTCTGCTTCTGTAATCTTAAGATTCGACACTTTTATTGATATTTCATCCGCCATAACTAACTTCAATCCCAAGGAGGGATTAAAGCCTCGAAGAATCGAGAAGAAAAAATGGAGGACCAGGACTGTTACACTCAAACCCTAGGAACCTAGAGAGAGACTTTTTTACGATATATTAAAAAAAAATTAAATTAATGTGTATTTTTATTCTTATGTACTCCTAATTCTACTAGGATTAGGGAAAGGGAACCTATAAATACTTCATTAAACCTCTCATGATTCATATTTTCAGATTTGGCTTTGGTTTTTCATTATTTCTCGTTTTCCTCTTTCCCTCCATTCACTCGACTTTTTGCTCGGTTTCTCACTTATTTTTCTCTCACCCGAATCTGATTGTCCAGATTTATAATAGTTCCATTTATTTTTAGCCATAACTTCCTTATGAGAAATTGTAGATCTCGAAAAGTTATTGAACTTAGGCTCAATAATCACTCGATTCTGATTATTATTCTATCAGTTATGGCCTCTGCAAGTTTCGCAATTTTGCTGCCATATTTCACTCGCAATTTCGGTATTTCACTCTTTTTCTCCCTTTTTCTTTTGAATCTTTTCCTCTTTTTCTTATATATTGATTTTATATATATTGATCTAATATTTCTAAGTATTATTTTGTTAAATTATTGTTTAAATATTGTATCTTTAATTATTTCAGATTATATGTTTCATATTATCAAGCAAAAAAATTTCAGATTTAATATTTTATGTTCAAGGTGAGATTTAAATATTAAAGTCTTGATTTTTGACTTTAGACTGATGCACCTCTAGAGTTAATTATGACTTTAACTCATAATAAATCTCATAGTTATAGACTTTAGTCTAGTGCATGTCGAAAGTTGGACATTAGGAGTTGGAGTATATGGTGGTATAACCCATGGCTTTTTACGGGAGATGGATTGATCACCATCCCTATTACAGTTAGTAAAGGTTCCTCGATATCGCAGATCATTATGAGATACGTGGTAGCTCTCGTATTTCGTCTTCGTAGGTGAAGGTATTAGTAGATAAGACAACTTAAATCCAATCACTATTCCATTAAAGTAATAAAAAGATGTTTAGAGTTTAGTTCAGTAGAAGGTATCTGCAGAATGTTATATTGTTATATTATTATTTATCCCTGCATGTTATTTATTAGTATCATGTTAGGAATGTTTATGTATTATGTAGTACTCAGCTTTGCTGATTACGTGCTTTGTTTGTGATTGTGATCATGGCTTTGCCTTATTGATCCTGTGATGACCCATTTTGGTGAGCAGATTCTTTAAAGCATTGACATATACAGGTTCGCAGATGTGCATCATTGGGAATCTGGGAATGGAGAGCTTGTGTAATCTAGTATATCTATTTTCTGCATTAGTAGGAACGTATTATAATAAGTGTTTTGAGTAGACATATAGAGAGTGTTTGATTTTTAAAGTAGTTATTTATTTATGATAATAAAGTATGAAGTTTAATTAGATGTTTTCCGCTGCAAAATTCTGAATAAGCCGATACGTTATCACACGGACGATAATGCTTTGGTAATTCTCTAAGTTGTATATTAAAAGGTATTTCTGAAAAGAGAGAATTAGCGGGGTGTTACAGGCCGGTAACCTTTGTTTCATCGACGGGCGAGGCTTCGGACTTCACTTCTTCGTACGACGAAGGGTCAGTTGTAACAGCCTGCACTTCTGAGCTACTAGATAATCACACTTAACATTCATAAATCTTAATTATCATTTAATGGATTTTTTAACTACAATAATACAAACTTTTGCCCGTTCTCTCGCAATAATAAAAACTTTTGATTATTTTTTAATAATACAAACTTTACATCAAAATTCCTCCAATAGGTCAAGTTGACTTGTAACTTGTAAAACAGGTCAAAAAAAATTACAAAATGATATTTCTTCTTTCTCCCTCCTCCCCCAACCCCCACCCACTTGAACCACCTCAGCTTGTTACCTCCTACAATAAGTTAACAACCGGTATTGCCCTACTGGAGGAATTTTGATCAAAAGTTTGTATTATTAAAAAATAATCAAAAGTTATATTATTGCGAGAGAACGGGCAAAAATTTGTATTATTCTTGTTAAAAAATCTTTAATTAAATCTCAATTTACATTATCTTGCTGCGGAACATATATACTCAAAAAATTGATCCCGGACCTGTGGGTTATGGGACCAATATAACAGCTTTAAAACCAAATATCGGATTACCTAAAATTTTACTCAAACCCAAATAGTATAAGATGTTGATTCTCAAATAAACACTTGAAAATTTCTAAATACCATTTCTGAATCCCTAATATAATTACAATCCTATAATTAAACTCCCACTTTAATCTACTCCAAGCTTCCAAGGCAAATTACTAATAATGAACTACTCCGCCCCCACTATGATAAGTTCCAAGAACAAAATCAGCGAAACTGGATACACATTCTCCAACCAGTTTTTCATTTTGGTGGTTCAAAACATATGTACATAATTTACCACTTCTTATTAAATAGGTAAACTCATAAAATATAGGTAATATGATATTGGATTTTTTAACAATAATATTATACAAACTTTTGGTTGTTCTCTAGCAATAATACAAACTTTTGATTATTATGTAATAATACAAACTTTACATCAAAATTCCTTCAGTAGGTCAAGTTGACCGTTAACTTGTAAAGCATGTAAATTATTTTTTTAACTCCAAAATCTCTTCTTCCCCCCCCCCTAGCCAACCAATTGAATATCTGAAACCCCACCCCCATCCCCACTGAAAATTCCTTTTTTCTTTGTTTTTCAAATTTAAATAAAAATTCACAAAATCAACCAATAAAAAAGCAACACGTATCCTAGAGAGTGTGTTGTCAGGTTGTTTACCTTCTACAACAGGTTAAACATCGGTATTGCCCTACTGGAGGAATTTTGATCAAAAGTTTGTATTATTGCATAATAATCAAAAGTTTGTATTAGGGCGAGAGAACAGACAAAAGTTTGTATTATTCTTGCTAAAAAATCCTATAATATTTATATAAACATGCTCGAAATTATCCTTACCACATCTCATACCGCACACTAAACGTACAATATCTCATAAATCTTTAAGTCGACGATTCAGACACAAGCTCTTCGAAAAATAAGTATAGGAGTTCCAGATAGCATTTTAGAGATCAAAATATATTTTTATTGTAACACCCCGAATTTCATACATCCTTATTAAGTTAACTAATCAAGATTAGCAGCGGAAAACCTTAACTTAGTCAGCGCGTTACCGTCGTACTTTTCACTAAGGGAAAATACAAGGCAACATTTAACATTTACTTACATGGACATTACTTAGATTTGTCACTCTTTAAAGAAATACTTTAATAATAGATTAATATTCTCATAAATTTCGGCAGAGTCTCCTTTGTAAATTGGACAACCCAAAATGGAAAAAATGCTTGACAAACCTGTTACAAATAAAACATTCCCAAATCCTTAACTCAATGCTTCCGCGGAGTACAACTAAAGTGAATCAGGAGCAACATTGCTCATCCAGCACTTGAAATAAAACTAACTCATTAATTATTATCTACTACAACGTGGGACGTCCTCACCTCAAAAGAAACATAAAACCAACATAGTTGAACTCTTAGCACATGATTGCTTCTACCTTGGATGAGGTGCTCCATATTTCCAACCTAAAACCATTGTAACACTGCCACCGGGAAATTTGTATGTAGACTCGAGATCACCATCCACACGGTGATCTTGGATTGAAACGCACCTAGCAACAAACTAAACGCAGGGAATTTAAGTAAAATTAAAAAAAATGACAAAACATAATTTTTTTTAAATTTAAAAAAATTGACAAAACAGAATTTAAATAAATTAAAAAAAAATTTACAGAAATCAGTGAAAATATCGCGGAATTTGCGGTGAATTTCAAATTTATAGCTATAAATTTAAAAAAAAAAATTATATTAAATACTATAATATTATCTATTAGTTTTTTGTGAAAGTAACTGCTTTTAAAAAAAAATAACGCATGTTTTGAGAAAAAAATTTGGCAAAAATTAATATAAACTGATTTTTTTAAAAAAAAATCTAGAAATCCCTTGATATCCGATTTTGATAAAATACCTGTTCAGTTTTCAAAACTCATATTTTTCTCCTTCAAGGTTTTGCATGCCCAATTCACGCCAATTCACAGTGATTCTTCACCATTGACGCCATGGATGGTAGGCTGAAGGTTGGAAACAAAAGGTAATTAAATATATATCCAATATTTTTCATCTTCTTTATAAGGATCTTGAATTCTTTTTGCTTTCTATTCTATTGTACTATCTCGTGGTTTGTAGAGGATAATTGTGTAAAAGACAGTGAAAATAATAGATGAGAAATTGAGAACAAAGCAACGAAATCACAACCAGTGGGTTAACTTTGCATGACTTTTGCAAGAAAGAGGAGTGAATTGGATGATTTTGAGTTTTTATTTAAAGCTTACAATTCATGAAGCTTTGCTATTTGACAATGGAGAAGTGAAGCTTTGATAGTAGTGAGAGAAATAGTGACAATTGGGATTTTGGGGTGTAACTTTGTATTATGACACAGATGCGTTTTTTTTTAGAATATAAGCTTTGCTATTTGACAATAGCTGAATGAAAAGAAGGCTATGGTTCCTTTTAGAATTTGGTTAGTCTCTCTCTTTTAAAGTCATACTTATTGGTAAATTGTTAGTATGTTATTAATTGTATAAATTGAATAGTGAATTTTAATTAGTAGTGAAAATTGTTACTGATTTGTGTGTAATTGCATGAATTGTTAGTAAAATTAAATTGTCTGAACTATTAATAAATTTTAATTGCAGAAATTGATCTTAACTTGTGTGATAATATAATTTGACCAAATTTATAGACAAAACTATATGCGCATGTTCGGATTGTTTAGTAGTCATGTTCTTTTGAGTTTGCGATTCGAGCTTTGTATATGTAAGTTAACTTTTTACCATTGGAAAATAAATATGAACTCTGCTTTTTTATGATTGTTTTTGGTGGGAAGCAGTGATTTAGATGTTCCGATCAAGAAGTTTGCAAAGAAGAAAAAGAAATTGGTTAGGAACAATGCGATGCAAGTACAGGTTGTGGATCCCGCAATTGTTGGATGACATTAACAAATCATGTGGTCATAAGGATATTGAAAAGTGAGGACGATTATTTAATTGCAATTTTGTGCTATTTAATTTAAACATCACATACATACGATTATAATAATAGTGTAGCTACTTAAATCTATAATTTTTAAAGTGATTAGATACTTATGATTTTTATGATGCATTGATTATAGTAGAGAAGTCTGCATACAAGTTCAAGACACACAGAATCAAGGAGAAGAACATTTCTCTGGTCATAATAAGACCATTATCCAGTACCAGAGAACACCACGGAAAACTACAAACTTGCCAGTTATGGAGAAACTGCAATGTGAAGCTTCACATTTGAGTGAGGGAAATGGAGGGGTTAAAAATATGGATGCACCTAATGGACGTCGTGAGCAAGATGCTAGAAAGAAAAGGAAAAGAAAACAATTGGTTACCAGGGAGCCGCTTCAGAAAGGGGGAATGAGCTCGAAGAATGCTAACACATTAGGAAAAAATAAAGTTGAAATCACTCTTAATCCTAGGCATACTGTTCAACAGTTTATGCAACTAATTAAAGGTTTGGAGGGACAAGATGATAAGCTAAGAGCGATAAGGGATATGGGATTCGGAGGCCTCATGCATCTTAACTTTCCAAGGAATGACACAATATTCGCGGCAAAACTTATGAGGGATTTTGACCCCTATGGGATGTGCATACTTTTAGATAGGAACAGAGACATTAAGGTATTTTATTTTTATTAGTTTAGTATATTCGTAAATGTCCTTTTTTTTAGTAGTATGATGTTATTTGATTTATACCTTTATGAAGTTTTCCTGTTTGATTTCTAGTCTGTAGTTTAGTTATGTCAATTCTTTTTTTTTTTTTTTGACAGGTAGTTATGTCAATTCTTGTATTATGTACATATTCTGACAATCAGTATGGTGTTATAAGTTTTTAATGTGAATGTTCTTTTACAGTCTGTGTTGTGTTCTTTCATATACTTTCATGTTCATTTTCATTTTTGTGATTTTTTAGTATCACGAATATGTAGTATCAAGTCTTATATGAATATGTTCTTTTTAAATAATTATGGTGTTCCTTTTTTTACACTTTCTGTTCTTTTCCATGAATATATAATTTTTGTGCACTATTATAATTTTCATGTGCATTTCGTTTGTGGGTTTTGTATAGTATTTTTGTTGTAATGGTTTTTTTTTTCCATAACACAAATCAAGGTCGATGCAATTGATGTCCATCTCGTATATGGTATTTCTATTGGAGGGGAAGTCATGTTGAGGAAGAAAGAGACGAGGATGAGAAGTTTTATGAATTGTTGGAAAATTGGAAACAGTATCATGGTGGAGTTCCTAGTCTGAAAGCTATAGTCGAGAAACTTCTTAATCATAGCGTTAATCTTGATGACAATTGGAGGAGGAGCTTTTTGGTTTTAGTAGTTAACACATGCATCAAGTCTAACTCAAACACCCAACCAGTATCGATTTCTTAGTACTACCTTTGACACCAGCGTATATCTTCATAGACTGGTGTAAATATACGTTGGATAGCTTATCTGAATGGGCAATTTACTGGAAGAAGAACACTACAAGGTTCTTCCCGGGGCCATTACCCTTCCTCATGGTATCTTATTATTTTCTTTAGTAGCTTTAATATTATTTTCATTATTGTTTTTCTATTTTTTTACATTAATGTCTTCTCTTGTTTTCCAGATTTGTTATTTTGATCGACTGCAAAGGCAAACTTTTTCTCATACTAGATTGTTCTGCTCATCTCGTCATGGCGTTTAGAGGAATTAGAAAAGGATATCTTCTGAATCTGAGTATGGTTTTGGTTGTGGAGCTTTGTTGGATAGGATTGAGAAGCCAGTAAATATGGATATCTCAATACCAACTCATCTCTTGAGCGAAAAAGGACAATCGTGCCAACGACAATGCGAAGAAGAGCAACACCCTCAGGTAGACGATCCTCAACCAATCAATGAACAACAAAATCATAAACATCAGGCAGAGGAACAAGAACACCTTGAACCTCCATCCAATCTGCATGTATGTACTTATTCTACTAATCCAAATGAAATTGAATTTTTTCATGTTTTGCATAGATTAAGTAATGATAAAATAAAAAAACTAGTGTGTCTAGCAATCCCATGACCTTTTGGGTCATTATTTGCATTTCGTATTACCTTTGAATGACAATACTTTTAGTAAATAATAATATTCATCTTGTCTTTGGCTTCCTTGTTCATTTCAGGAAATTAACACCCAATTGAGAGAGGCAACGTTAAACATTGCTTTGTGTTTTGTACGGGTTACAACCCTCTTGAAATCTGTCGAGAATTTTTACCCAAACACTTTGATAAATAATATCATGATGCAAAATGTTGCAACAATGTGGTCAAGGGCCTCTGGTTCGCAAATGCCTCCCGATATTCAACAGTTTTCGAAGAAGTGTGTGGGAGGTTCGTTATTGAGTCAGGACAATGAAATCTTTTCTTCTGAGTGGTTTGGAGAGATGGTTGACTCAGCTGTAAAAAGAGTTGTCGTGAATCTGAACAAGTGTTGCCATGTTGCGGAGAAGAACAAATACTCCTCTGCAGCCTCTCATTTTTAACTCGGACACCCATCATCCTATGAATGAGAACCATTCTGAGTCTGATTTGAATTTTGATAATTTGGATTTTAATGAGATACTTGGTGAGGAAGATAATGCAAACGATCAACAATGGTAAATTAAATCTTCCTTGGTATTTGAAAATTTTATGTTTAACTATGCTTGTGGTTGTGTATGTTTTAAAAAATAATTAACTCACTCCATTTTTTTTTTCAAACACAAAGCAGTGATCATAACTTGGAGAAGGTTACCAAAAAGAATGAGAAAGCTCCCTGCAATTTTCAAGTCCCCGTATTTAATTCAATATTCACATCTTGTAGACGAGGAGGAGGACGATAAAATTTGCATACTTGAATATGCTCTTTCAGCTAAACTTCCTAAAGATAACAATACTATTCATCTATTCTTTTATGTATTATTTATTTTCCTTTATCGATCTAAATAATTTAACGGTATATGTTTTAATTTTTTAGCGAAGAATTATACGATGATGGAAACACTTTTTTAAATAGAGAGTATTGTTTATCCCTTGGGTCTGATGGACATATCTTTGGTGAACTTATTGATGCATGGTGTCACATACTCAACGCGAGGAATAAATTGAATAGAAAAGAGAAAAGGATATTCTTTCCTAATGCAGCATTTGTAAGTGTTAATACCTTACTATAATCCTCTAATAATTGATTTCTTTTATCTTAGAACGTCATGTCAATATTCTAATTATGTTCAACTCCAATAATATTTTCATTAGAGCATTTGTTCTATTATAGTTACCTTGATGTTCTTTGTAAAATACTTTTATGTTCTTCTCAAGTTCGTATTATATTACGTCATAAAATACACTATATATTTACTATCCTGTCACCTTATCTATGCAGAATTTGTTGTGCATGAATGATTATTATGGTGAGTGTACTCAAAAAGATACCATTGAGTTTAGACAATCAAAATTCTTTGAGACACTTGATTTCACCATGTATGAGAACAAAATTGATACCATCAAAGGATTTAATCTTGTGAGTAATATTCTTCATACCCAATTTCCATGTTATTTACTATGATATTACTTTTCATATACTTAAATAATATACTCTATTAAACTAATTCATTTATTCAGGTATTCTTCATTGTTCACGCTTGGAGTCACTTTTACGTTATGTGCATTAATATGAAAGCCAAAACTTTGGACATCTTGGATAATAGAATACTTGAGGATGGGATACCCCTTGAAAGCAAGTATCGTGATTATCCTTGGAAAGTGGTAAATTTCACAATTATAAGACTCACTTATTTTATATGATAGCAACTATGTGTTATTGACAAAGTAATGTATGTTTTCAATTATAGCTGGAAGCATTTTCATTGTTCCTCCACCGTGCGGAATACAAGTGTTATAGGCATGTAGCTAAATTCAAGATAAGGTTAATAGAAAGGCCTTGGAGATCCAACATGAACATTGTTGATTGTGGTGTATATGCAATGAGACATATGGAAACCTACCATGCACAAAACAACTGGGATTGTGGACTATACTCAGATAATGTATGTCTCGTAGTTTAATTACTACCTTTTTAATTGAGATTGTTATTTTATTCTAATCCTTATATTTATTAAAACAGTTTGAAGGTTTGAAGAAGCTAAGGATACAATACTGCATTGATTTACTCACCGACAATGCTAATGATAAAAGGGTCAAGCTCCAGGTCTTAGCAAGAAAGTTTAAGAAGCTTGAAAACAATGAATAAATTTAAAGATTCGTGTGCATGTGGTGCACATAATAGCTTTAGTTAATTGTTCGTTTTTAAATGGTATTCTCGTCTAATTATGTTCATTTTTTAATAATATTGACATTTGATCCCGTGTTCTTTTATAAATACCTTGATTTTCTTTGTAATATACTTTTATGTTTTATATAGTATACTTTCATGTTCTTTGCAAGTTCTTATTATATTACGTCATAAAATACACAATATATTTTTGGAATTCACTGTTATCTTATTAAGTCCCCATTCTTTTGAAAATTGACCTGAACTAAATTCAATTGAACTGAGATAAACTATTTCACAAAAAATGACTCAAATCGAAATGAACTGAAAAAAATTGTAAATAAGTGATAGCAACTTTTTTTCCTAACAAAGGATCTTTGTCAAGTAATCATCTACAAGATGTGCTTAACAAAAAATACCACCAGTATTTGGTCTGCATAATCATCGTCCAACTTTAATTAGTTTAAATTAAACACCAAGATCATAAACATAGCATGACAATAGATCTTAGAATACAATAAACATCCCGAGAAGAGACATTTTTCTAGTCATTAAAGAGAAACAATATGCCATTGAGCCATTGCACATCTTTTACAAAGTGCTAACAGTCCATGCAAGCACGTTACCAAAAACAAAATTCGATTTAGAATGTGAGTAAACCAACTATGTCCTTATGTTCTTTTATAAACAGTGTGGATGTTCTTTTTTTTTTTTTGTATGTTCTTTTAGTACTTATATAATATATTTAACAAATCCTATATTCATAATTCATTTTTGATGTTTTTAGTGTGAATGTTCTTTTTCTGTATGTGTTGTATTATTTTTATATCTTATCATGTTCATTTCATTTTTTTGATTTTTTAGTATCACTAATATGCAGTATCAAGTCTTATATGGATATGTTCTTTTTAAATAATTATGGTGTTCCTTTTTTAACACTTTCAAATTTTTTCCATGATCAAAATTCGATTTAAAATGTGAGTAAACCAACTATGTCCTTATGTTCTTTTATAAACAGTGTGGGTGTTCTTTTTTTTTTGTATGTTCTTTTAGTACTTATATAATATATTTAACAAATCCTATATTCATAATTCATTTTTTCTGTTTTTAGTGTGAATGTTCTTTTCCTGTATGTGTTGTGTTCTTTTTATATCTTATCATGTTCATTTCATTTATTTGATTTTTTTTGTATCACTAATATGTAGTATCAAGTCTTATATGGATATGTTCTTTTTAAATAATTATGGTGTTCCTTTTTTAACACTTTCATGTTTTTTCCATGATCATTAATTTTTGTGATTGTCTATAATTTTTGGTTTCTCAAATCTCATCTGCAAATGTTCCTTTTAAATTAGTATGGTGTTCTTTTGTGTTTACCTTCATGTTCTTTCCTTTTTATTTTGTGCGTTTTTTTGTGTGTAGCTTGTTTGCTCTCAATTATTATGTCCTCTAATTCTTTTTATAATTAGACACTACAGATACATCCATGTGTTTAATGATCTCTTCCTAAAAACATTCAAAATAGTTATTGTGAGGACAATTACAACCCAACACCTCAAAATACACCTATTCACGCTAAAACTATAATATCCAAACAATAAAAAATCACAACTTGAACTTAGACACCGGAAAAAATGATAAATATTCATCCATTGTTCAAACGGCTTAGAAAAGTAATGTCAAATAATCACAAACCAATATGAAATACAGAAGTTGACTATAAATTCTAATATTTTTCATTCACTTATTTCTTAGCCTAAATATTTCTAAATATCATGAATATTCTAATTCCCAAAAGGAGTAACATTGATTCCAAAGTAGTCATCATGTCCATGAAATTGCAATTGCGCTTCAGGATTGGTAGGGTGCGCAACACAACTATTCTCAGGTACATCCAAATATTCCTAAATTTATGAATGCATGTAAATTACACAATGATTAAAAAGATAGACAAATGGTAAAAAAAATTGAAAGTTATATATGACATTACCTTTACTGATTTTTGAGCTTTCGATTTCATCTTGCCAATCCCAGTTCCAGTTCTCTTTTTCCATGATTTTAACTTTTGGCCTTTCAATTTATTGCATATCTTCTCTTGAGTGCTTTTTAGTCTGATATTCCTAACACCCTTCTTTCTTTTTTTAATTGGATCCTTAATATTAAGCTCATTATCATTCTCACCTCCAATGTCATCCATTTCAATCTGACTCCCATTAGGCCCATCCTCATTAGCCTCATCCACTCCTCCATCTCCTATGTTACCAGTTTCAAGCAAATTTCCATCTTCATAAATGTCATCTAAACTTTGAGTGCCATCATTTTCCGGGATTTGTTTAGCGTTTTCAGAACTCCCGACCAAGAGCTCGACCCTCTTTTGACACTCAGTGAAGGCGGCTTCCATAATATTTCTTGCACTCATATCATTTTGACTCATGATGATTAATTTATTGAAATTCCTTAATGTATTCAGCCTCCAAACACTAGAAGGGACCACTCCGGATTCCTCAACAACATGGTCATACACTTTAGTGCACATAGCATCCTTTGTCCACCTTTTTACAATGTATCTCTTTGGAATAGTTGTGACATTATTAAGGTGAAGCACACGAAGACAATGTTTGCAAAGAAGACCAACCTCATCAAAGTATTTGCACGTGCATTGAATTGAACATGTTGACTCGTCATAGGTCACGGTGTGCATGAGGAAATCTTTCTTTGGATGCTTCACATGATAGTCATATAGTGGAGGATGCATATTAACAACTTTGGCAACACATGGTACACCATTTACAAAATTATCCTCAAATTGTAGATACATCGCCGTGGTATAAATTACCCTTGCATGTTCCAATATACCAATATCTGCCCACACTAGATGACGGTTTCCGGAAATGGTATCATAATCATCACTGTTCTCATTACTCCTCCACTCGTCAACAACCTCAATGAAACACTTGTAGAAGTCACAAAGTCCATGAATCCTATGTAGTCTCCTTGAAATAGACTTATTTGTGGTCTCACTCCGTTGCGAAGATAAAATACCGCCACTAAAATAATCTTTGGAATAAGCAGGACACCACAAGTCTTTAATGAGATACAAGTCCTGAATCCATTTTACTTCTGCACAGTTGTACTTTTCGACCATGCTGGAATAGAAAATAACATATATAATTTGTATTAAGAACATATATTATATGAGTTGTGAACATAACTTTAACTGTATTAGAAAACCTATTATTGGTCTCTCACAAAAATTTAACAACTTTTAATTAATTATGAAAAAAATCGTCATCGTATAACCAATGCTCATGTAAGTATTTTGCCAACATTATGATACCAATAGACTAAAAAATACGAGCATATTAAACAACATAATCTTATTTTTTTTTTAATAAGTAGTACTAAATATGTTGTATAAGAAATAATTTACCTCGACCAATAGTAATTAAATTCAGCAATTGTGTCGGTGTATTTCAAAACAGTGTTGAACAAATCAGTGAATCCATCCATTGCTCCAACTTTTTAATGTTCTTCTTAGAATTTTCACCAATATGCCAAGTACACAATCTTTGCCTTGAATTTGGGAATACTTCTCTAATTGCTTTTGCCATTGATGCAGATTGATCAGTCATAATGGTAACCGGATGCTTCCCGCCCATAGATTTCAAAAAGGTATTGAACAACCATATAAAGGAGACTGCTTTTTCATTCAAGATAAAACCGATGCCAAACATAACATTCTTATTATTATGGTTCATCCCGACAAATGGACCACATATCATATCATACTTATTAGTACAATATGTAGTGTCATGTACCAATAAATCCCCAAATGCGTCATAATCAATTTTCATCCTACTATCCCGAAAATAAAAGCACTCAAGATGACCTTCATCGTCCAGCTCAAAGTCATAGTAGAAGTCTACCTCATATGCTTTTCTCTCATTGAAATACTTAATGAGTTGTTTAGAGTCACAACCATCAAGTTTCTTTTTCTTCTGCGCAGCTAGCACATCATAAGCATCACTCTTAATGAATCCCAGAACAGATTCACCTCCAGCTTCCTTTTTCAACACACGAACTGCATCCGCGATAGGTATTCCTGTTTCTGTCAAGTTACTAAGCATAGCAAGTTGGTCGTGTGTCACTTTTCTATGAGACCTTATCAAGTGCCTTTTAGAAATAGGTATTCTACAATGGTTATGCTCCATAACATGTTTGACAAGAATATATAAACCAGATTCTTTGTCAACATCAAACTGGACAAGAGCTTTGCATCCACATCGAAAATCTTTCTTACTAAGTGCCTTTGGCTCAACGTTTTTTTTATTCTTAAACCCAGAACAAGAACAATAATACATGCGTTGTCGAATTGTCTTCCCATCAGCCCTATATGCTATCTTTCCTTTTCTAGTACCAAAACCATGCTTGAATGCGTAGTTATTATACAATTCATATGCTTCCTCGTCAGATTTAACCTTTCTTAATAACAACTCAGAAGTGATTGCCTCCACAAACCCTAATCGAAATTAAAAAAACATATAACATCATTATATTATGTCAAACATATAAAATTTTAATATGTTCTTTATAAATTACTATGATGATCTATTTCCATGGTCATATGTACTTTTCTTCGTAATAGTTTCATAGTGGTTTCATATGTACCTTTTATCAATCAACTATATAATTTTTTTCCCAGGTCGACGCCATATTATAATTGCATTGGCAATATGTTCTTAATATTATTATTATGCTCTTTTTAAGTTACTATGATGTTATAATTCCGTGAGTCACACGTTCTTTTTCTCATAAAGGTTTCATATGTATCTTTTATCAAACAACTATACAATTTTTTTCTCAAGTCAACGCCATATTATAATTGAATTGGCAATATGTTCTTAATATTATTATTATATGTTCTTTTTAAGTTACTATGATGTTATAATTCCGTGGGTCATACGTTCTTTTTCTCATAACGGTTTCATATGTATCTTTTATCAAACAACTATATAATTTTTTTCCCAGGTCGATGCCATATTATAATTGAACTGGCAATATGTTCTTTATATTATTATTATATGTTCTTTTTAAGTTACTATGATGTTATAATTCCGTGAGTCATACGTTCTTTTTCTCATAACGGTTTCATATGTATCTTTTATCAAACAACTATATAACGTTTTTTCCCAGGTCGATACCATATTTTAATTGAACTGACAATATAATCTTCATATTATTATTATATGTTCTTTTTAAGTTACTATGATGTTATAATTCCGTGAGTCATACGTTCTTTTTCTCATAACGGTTTCATATGTATCTTTTATCAAACAACTCTATAACGTTTTTTCCCAGGTCGATACCATATTATAATTGAACTGACAATATAATCTTCATATTATTATTGGAGGATCTACAAGTTACTACTGTGTTATAATTCCATGAGTCAGATCCTTTTTACATCATATATTCTTATTTACACAAGTTCAGTTCAGAAAAAAAATTGAAATTCACATAGAAAATAACATTGAATGTATCAAATTCTTAAAAGAACATCAACAAACACCAAATAAAACTACATCTTCTACGTCAGCACACTTATTATTCTATAACAAATAAGAACAAAAAATAGGAAAAATGAGATCAACGAAATAATATTAAAATACCTCCTCCTTGTATGTCGATTCCATCTAATATATCTTCATCATTGTTAATGTCATCCGAAGCGAAACGACAATCCGAATCATCTCGAAATTCACAATCAACCATCTTTGATGTTTTTTTTAGCACAGTAAGTTAATCCAGTACCTCTTAAATTAGTATCAATAATAATATCAATGTTTTCAAAAACAAAAAATAATAAATAATAGTAGTTTATATTTTTGTTTTTGAAAAAAAGTTACTGTGATAACAAATGAGATAATATGTAAAAGATGTAGAAAACTATTATTTTATTCTATTATCTTCACAATCATTATTGGTTAAGAAAAAAAAAGTCAACTACCAACAATTACCGGAAGATTGCGGTTTTCTTGTTTTTATGAATTTTCATTTTTTTTCCAACTCATTGACAGTATTTTCCCCTTGCGGCGGGATTCAGCAAGTTTTCAGGGATTTTTTGGATTTTATAATTTTTTTTAATTATTTAATTTCCTATAGTTGCTTTTTGCATTTTATATGTAAAATGATGTGTTTTGGAGTGAGACCACGTAGAGGAAGGTGGTCTCTGGTCCACCATCCAGGCTTTGACTGCCACCCACCAAGTGACAGGCCACAGTAGTGACAAAACAAAACATTTGACACATATCAACACAACGCTGAGTACTAACCCATAAAACATTCTAACACATGCTTTGGTGCCTACGAATCTCATGTAATCATCCTCATGTTCACATCGTTCATAACCATATCACAACCATATAGCAACATTAACATCGATGCATAACTTAATCCATCTTTATTCTTTCATCCATTCATCTTTTAATTGATACGACTTCTACACTTTAATCTAACTTAGCATGGAAGAATCACATAACTATCTTTAATTCTTTCTATAAGTATTTAGTACATTTCATTATGACTTTCATATATCGACTCCTTATCAGGAATTTAAGATAACATGATAGTGTTCTGCAACTTTGTCGCTTTGATGTTTAACAACTCATAATATCACACATAACTTACTACAATTAATACAACACCTCATTTTGTAGCTTAATTAATGTCCACATTCCATATAATAGGCAAGAGCATGTGTTTAACATAAAGAAGGGTATTAAACCATACATTGCATGGGTAATTGTTCGAAAATACTATCAGAAAACGTCATCGTTGAATAGTCTGCTGACAAGGAACATTTGCGTGATCATAGTTCATTGGCAAGTACAGGTTTTGGACATAGCATTAACATTCTCATATGACCATTTTGGTCTGTTTTCCTTCGTGTATCACATAATTCCTCAACATGTAATTTACCCATTTTCCAGTTCAGTTCATAATGTCAAGCCAACAGAACCATCCACTTTTACAAACTTGCACATATTCATATTTTCGTACAATATCCATAAATCACAATAGATTCATAATTCATATAACCATACTTCATAAACATAACTATTCATAACATTCATGAGCATTCATTGAGTTATAGCATCACATAGTCATATCATTACAAAGTCATATTCACACATTCGAACTCATCACTTCACATAACATCTACGAGCATGCATGATTGCTAGACATGAAGGTTACACATAACATATAACATTCTTAAACATATACTTTGAGAATCACTCATGGTGTCATTGATCGTAATCATTATATGCATAAGTCATCACATATCTTTCATCACATACATCGATAATATAATGTATGAAATCATAACACATGATTGGATTCATAATCACATTTTCGTAGATTAGAGTCATCATACTTCATAGTATCATAACATATAAGAAGCATCACAATCACTTCATATCATATCATAAACTTTATCCTTATCTTTCCATCTTACTTATTCACATGGGTAACTTGGCAAGTATCACATATAGTAACTCAGCGAGTATCACATATAGTGACTCGCCGAGTATCACATATAGGGACGTCTCCCCCAAACACATGGATGACACTTTCGGTGTCCAAATATTATCAGAAAGGCGGCCACATCATAGGTGACACTTTTGGTGCCCACATACTTGCTAAGAACCTTCTTCCACTTTATTTTATCATGTTTCGTTCCTTGTACATATCACAATTACATTACATCATCGTAATCATAATCGTGAAACATCATTAACATCATAGTGTCATCATACACGTATGTTCATAACATCATGATCATCATACCACATAGCCTCAAATCATTTGATAAACATCATTCACATAACAACTACTTCATACCAGAGTCATACTTCCTATACTTTCAATTCATTCCAGAGTGATCATAACGTATACGTTTGCACAATTTGGATATCTATAAAAATATCTCATTTCTTTAAATACTTTCTAGCATGCATAACACAAATGTCATCATACTTTCATATCATTTCGAAAACCATAAGCATACATTGGCACAATCGGAATTTCATGAGTACACGTCATAGTAACATTGCATATCCATGATCCATTGCAAATAGAAGTCATACTATCTCCAATATCCTCATTAATATTAGTGATGAGTAGTCGATTCCTTTTTAACTATTTGTGAGAACACTAATTAAGTTTTTAACTTTCATAGTCTAGTTAAGTGATTATTCTTCATGACACCAATAGACAACTTCAATCATACCATATACTCTTTTCATAAAACTAATTATCCATGAACATCTTCTTAAACCATTCTAATTCTAATTAGAGCGATATCATATGATTAACAAATAATAATGACTTTAACAACTTATAATCCCTAATTAGAATTCTTATCTTATATTATGTATGACATGGTCCCACAATTTAATAAAGTACCACCGGCAACAATATTCAAATGGCTTTCATAACTAGCATATTCAAAACCATGAACATGACTTCATTAATATATTGATCCATTTATAAGGTATGCCATTTTCTAACAACATTAAGATCAAGAAAGAGAGATTGCCTCTTACTAGCATATAACATTTTCATTCCTTAATTATTTGTTGTTTTGAATGCCATCAACATTGATTAATGAAAATTATCCAACGTAAACCATTTATAATAATTTCCTATACTAAGTACTCCCTCTGTTTTTTTTATCTTTCTCATTAGAATCTTGGCACTATTCATACTTAGAGAGAATCTTCTAATTATTTCACAATTTATAAGAAAAAACATAGTCATGTGGGGTCTTGTTTGATTCGTCTCAATTAGTACATTATTAATATTCAATTGTTATAATTTTTACTAATATATAATGAAAGATATTTAAGCTCAAAGAGGTGCATTGGGAGACGCGCATAGGAAAGTGAGAATGATAAAAAAAAAAACAGAGGGAGTATAGCATAACTTAATCATAAGAATAAAGTAACCCAATTAAAAGAATTAGACCAATACAAGTATCTTCACTAAAACTAATTAATTCAACTTAATCTTCCATTAGCCCAACAAGTCAAGGAATAAAATAAACTAGGTAGTTTAATTAGGCAAATCAGTTTTAGTTAAACTCTAATAGCCCAACAATTAACTAAGTGGCTCAATTAACATTATAAAAATCAGATTTGAGCCCACATATTATACATGCAACAATGAAGTAGAGTAAATCAGATTTTAGCCCAACTAATGAACATGCAACAATTGAATTGAGTGGGTTTACTAATGGAAATCAGTTTTTAGGCCCAAAGACTAATTAACAATAGGTAGTGATTGGGCTTTCATAAGTAAGTACTTGAATCTTGAAATCATATTTTTAGAGGAGAACATAACAAGAAAAAGGTGTAGTACATCTTCTCACTTGGAGGCATTGTACAAGGACGTGCTGTAGGAGTAACCCATTACCTTATGGGTGGAATTGCCACAATGCTCATAACTTCCCTCTAGACCTAGCTGCTATCGAAGCTCCAGTTGGCATTTTTTGGATCCAAATTCTTTATCGCAAAAAAATGAAACAAATCAAAAATTGATTTATTGGGCAGGGGCGAAACAGAGGTAGCAGGACCTCCGACGAACTTCGGTGAGCAGCGCAGCGACGGTGGGGGGGTCGGTGGTGGTGTGGCGCGTGTCGTAGGTGGTGTGCGCGGTACAACAACGCACAAAGAAGAGGAGCGAGCAAGAAGGGTGCGAGGAAGGAGGGAGAACGCGAGTTCTTCTACTACTGCTTACACACCATCACTTCTTTCTCAACTTTCAAGTCAATTACATCAATCTCAACAACAACTTGAACAATCTCAACAACAAGCCAATGAGCGGATGGTTGAACTTGAACGCAAACAAGCTGAGTATGAGAAGAAGTGTGAACAACTTGAAAATGAACGTATAGCAGTAGAGAGGGAGCGCATTAAATCTCACCAAGAGAACCAAGAAGAAATGATAAAATTAATGGAATATATTGAAGTCATGAAGAGACAAGTTCTAGAGAGTTCGAAAGGTTCAAAACTGTGTAAATCCAAGCGTTCAACTCATTCTCGTGACAATGAAGATCCATCTAGTGGAGGTGCTCCTTGTGCTACTTAGTTCCATTATTATTCAAGAGTAAAGGGGTTCTAGAAGTTACATTTTGGACAACTTACTTTAGTAGCTTCCGTTTTGGGCAACTTACATTAGTAGTCTATGCTACTTTGTCGATGGTTTTTGTAAGCTATGTTTTTACATGAATTTAAAATATAAGCAATATTTCCCCCCTTATTAGTTGGGTATGTAGTAGTTGATGGTTTTGGTTGTAAGTTAGTTAACTTTGTTAAACTTTATTATATACTTCCTCCGTTTCCTAAAGATCTTCCCACTTACTGTTCCTACAGATACCAAGGAAAATCAAGTTGTGTGGGGCATGGTGTGAGTAAAGTAGGAGAGAGAAAGGGGTTAAGATAAATAAACAAATAAAAAGGGGTTAAAGTAGGAGAGAGAAAGGGAGTAAAATTGAATTAATAATGTAATGGTGGACCATATGATAGTGACATGAGAGGGTAAATAGGGAAATTTATTTTGTCAAATAAGGAATAAAGCAAAAGAGGAAAGATCTTTTGGAAACACCCTTAAACGGAAAGAGGGAAGATCTTTAGGAAACGGAGGGAGTATATCTATCTACCTAGTATATATATATATATCTGTGTGTATATGTATATATATATATATATACATATATATATATATATATGTGTATATATATATATATGTATGTATATATATATATATATATATATAATATATATATATATATATATATATATATATATGTATATATATATTTATATGAAAATTATTATTATAATTATTATTACTGTTATTATAATTATTATTACTATTATTAACAGGTTTTTTTTATTTATTTGTAATGTGCCAATAAAAAAAATACGTGAAATGAATAATACCTACCGCTTATTGGTAGGTAATTGTAGCATGGTTTTGATTTTTAGTCTTCAATAAATGGTAGATAAATTAGAAAAACGGTAGCTAATTACCTACCACTTTCACGGTAGGGAAATACCTACCGCTTATTTAGTAGGTAAATCGCCTACTGATTAAGGTAGTAGGTATAATTCACCTACTGAAAAACCGGTAGGTAATTTGTATTTATCGGTAGCTAAAATTACCTACCGATTAATCAGTAGGTAACTGCGGAATACCTACCAAGCCTTTACATACCGACGTGTACCTACCGCTTAGCGGTAGGTAATTGTTTTACCTACCGTTTGGGATGAATTACCTACCGATTACTGCGGTAGGTAATAACACGGATTCTTGTAGTGAGTTGCAGGCGAAGCTCCGACGATCTGCGGGTGGTCGGCAAGTGCCGCTCAAGTGAACGACGACTGTCTTGCGTCGCACGAGTTGGCGGCAGACTTGGTAGTGTTGGTGTGAGACCCGAACAGAGGAGAGAGAGAGGAGAAGAATTTGTGAATTTTTGTGGGTTTAATTTCTGATTTCAAAGCTCATTTCCTCTATATAGACAGATTTTGGAGACAAGAAATGAAGGTGGTAGAGGATGAATGGTGGTTCACCATAGGAGAGCTTAGAGTAGGGAACAAGGAGGGAAGTAGGGGGAGTGGTGGTCGGTTGTGTGTGGTGTGAGGGAGGGGTTTTCCTCCTATTTTTTTATTTTATTTTGTTTAAAGTCCTCTTGTCAAACTTTGCCTCATTAACAAGGGTGGGTTCTGCTAGATTTGAGCTTCAAAAACCTATATTGGACCTTTAGCTAGAATTCTTTAACTCAAAAATCATATAGGAAAAATAAATAGGATTTTCTTAAATTATATTATAAAATCGTTTATCATAATATAAATCACTTTCGCAATAACTAAAGTAAATATATATATTTTAGCAAATAATTTTTACCATAATCATTTTAAAGAAAATTAGAACGAAATTTCGCTAATAAACATAATTAATAATTAATAAAACGAGTTTAAAGTTCGGGGTATTACATTTATAGTTCCTACCCTAAACATCTCACTTAACTACAGGGAAAGAGAATACAAATAGAGAAGGGCTATGTCACCACCTCTAAACTCATGGGGACGTGTCCCTACCAACTTTTTACTGCTTGCAAGACTTGTTCCCAAGATATATGTCCCATCATTTCATAATACACATATACTACAATGTGTTCATCACTGTTGCTGCAGTTTCTTCCCCATCATAAACAAAATCAGAAATCTGATTAATAATTTCACAAATTTATATTTTCTCATAATTCGAATTCATAGTTCTCAAAGTTCTTGATTATACATAACAAACTCTTGTACCATAAATACATTTTCTCTCCCACTCCCGTAAGCTCTATATAAAGCTTATGTCACAAATCATTTATCAATCGTTATTACCCAAAATCATAAGTTAACATCCTTTGACCAAAATCCTTTTATTTGTTCCAAATCTTTCAAATACAACTATAGCTTAGATCAAAATCGAGTTCGATAAAAGTATCATAATCGGTACTTCATAGGTTCATGAATTAGAATCTCGTGTAATTATAAAGATATCGAAAGTTTTAGCTCAAATACTTGTAGCTACAGTTATCAATACATCATTTTACAAAACATATTTCAAAAATCACAAGTTCATATAGCAATGCCACAAATCTGTAGATACACAAACTTGACTTTTAGGTAATCCACGTTTATAATATATAATAACATATCAATCTCAATGCAAGGAATTCATGTATTTTGACAAAATACCAATTTCTAGTTCAAAAGTGGAAGGACATGTGTGTACCTATACACATCTTCAAATAGTACTCGACTCCATAATAATCTTCAAGAGTCCAATATCTCCCGTAATCAAAGACACTCAAAATCCGCAATAATTCACCTCACATGAATAGCAATAATAAATAACCATTCTTCGCTAAAATTCAATTCGAGAGTATAAATTATCTCATTAACATAAATCCTCTTACTAACAACCTCAAGTTCCCCATTTTCCTTTCAGTAAGGAATCAACTCAATTATTTTATCACATTAACCAAAGTTGAAGATTATCTCCAACTATTCTATCATCTAACGTCACCCACAATTCTCTTCAACTACCAATTCCGATTAGATAACAATTAGCTTGAATCCATAAGCTAACTCTAAATTCTTGAATTATAACAATAGTTTTAACAAAGAAGCCATACTAATTAAACCCCTTTTTCTTTTAGATTACAAAACTGGTTTTGTAATACATATAAAACCTTTCAATCTTTAATGTAATTATGTAATCAACCAACCAACCTATCTTTGCCTATCAAATTACTTGTGCCGTGACATCCAACTCACTGTCAACATCTTTAACTAAAAAATATGATAGCAAAATAGATTTATTAAGCTTAAATTGAATCTCGGGGACAACAATATGATCCAATTTAGCCAAAAATTAAAAGTGAAGCCACGTTCATCAGAATTTGTTTTGATTTGATGAAATTAAAGAAAGAACATAAACAAAGTTTATACCTTTGCAAGTTAAATCCCAAATTTGTTTTGTTCACCTTCTAAGAACCAACGAGGATAAAATCGGAGGTAAGAAAGCAAGGCCAGCTGTACCAACAAGCTTGATTCACGGCACAACGGCTGCGACCCATGCATGACAGTAGCGCCACTTGAGCAGCGGTGGCCGGACAAGTGACAACGCACCACCAACAGGTGCAGCAGCGCTTACGACCTATCGCCCACGAACAAAAAATAGAGGAATGACCAAAGCAGAGATCAAAATGAAGATAGAAGCACCCCAAAACAGTTGGGAGAGAAGCTCGTGGCTCAACAATGGTAGGCGTGGCAATGGCAACCATCCAACTGTGATGGCTGGAGATTTTCAAGAAGAAAAGGGAGTGTATGGGAATAATAATGATGCCACCTAAAGCGGTCTATACAAGGTAAAGGGAGATATCTCTCACTCTCTACATATTACCCTATTTTCTCCCTTATATTTTCAAGGACTATTATACATGATAACCTCGTGATATCAGATACCCTCTCAATTGGCGTTAGAAGGAGGGGGATAATTAACTATCGCCCTAAAACCTCACAGGGAAAGAACAATGTAGATTGGTGAAAGATGATACGTAAATTACATGTTCATCCGTGGCAAATTCTCACGCTACTAAACCATCATAGATTTTACCACTCATAATTAGCTATTATAACACATTGGAATATTGATTGATAATAATCATCATATCGTTCCAGACTTCCAGTGGGTGTAGCACCAGGTAGAAAAGTTTATCTTTTAGCAAAACTCCCAATTACTAGTGGAAATTGGATAGAAATCCATGAGAAATTTCGTCAAAAGTGGAGCTTTTCACCTACTACACAAACGAGTATCACTGCTGCTTCATCAGGATTTCAAGATGATTTATACTTGGTTCATTATGTAATACCCGATGATTTATACATGGTGTCAAGGTGATTTATTGCTTCAAATTTCAAAAAAGAAATAAGAGATGGATAGCAACAGCACACTTCGTTTGAGTAGTGCGACTCCGATATTTTCTGCCATGACCTTCGCAAGTTGTGCCGGATATGTTGAGACAAAGAATCAAAATCTTCTCAAACAGAAAGCAAGTAACAGAACCTTCACAAACAGAGGGAACAAATTTTATAAAAATATAAGTTTTCTATCTTTATCCTTATCGTTGATATATATCTAAGAAATTGAAATTGTGTGCAATGAGATTAATATTGGTCTGCATTGGTTGAGAGTTGAGTTTGTTGTAAATTTACATCAAACGAATATACCCTTATCAGTTTGGGGTTAGATTAATCAATAAAAATGCTTCAAAGGAATCAGGGCATTGTATGGTCTTTCTATATGAGGATGTTCATCTACTATTCTACAGAATAATCACTGTATTTGATAATTTTTACAAGACAGCCCAATCTTGCATCCATCCAACATATGACCAGAGGTAGAACCACCCCTTTTGATCGGCCAAAAGTGGACCATCTCTAATTTTCCTTCGAAGCAAAAAGCTAATGCAAGTTCAAGCAAGGATAACGCTGGTTCAAAAGTCTCCACTAGCATCAAACTAATTCCTAAGAAGCATCAAACCAATCCCTAGGAAGCATCAAGGGGCTTTATATTGTTAAACCCATTTCATAGTCATTTCAACTGTTGAGGATCCATATAATAAGATTTTTTCCGCCAACAGAACTCATCCATGACTTACTTCCTCGACTCATGCCAAAAGCGATGCAGATCCACTCTATCTTATACGGACTTATTGCTACAAGTTATAAACAATAGAGCAGAAAGCTGATTATGGCAGCGGGGAGCAAATAAGTAAGGCCGAGGTTGCCATCACAAAATGAAAGCAACTCAATGTCGCCAAACATCTTTTCATCTTCAGCAATAAGCTAAGTATTTTCTTACCCCTACAAGTCAACAAATTATCACATTCTATCTATGTGCCTGAAATTATTGGGTGCTACCTTGAATTGATAAATATTGTCTATTATATGCTTTGATTGTAATCATCATCTAAGCTTGACAGCTTGGGCTTAAGTTTACCAATGTGATGTACACAAGCACGTATTAGTGTATTAGTAATGCACTCAAAGTATTTGACAAAATGCCTTATTAAAGTCATAATGTTGTATGCTCCTTTTTTCCTCTTGTTGAGCTAACGTTGTGCACTCTGACTGCTTTACATACTGTTTAATTGAGTTTTTACAGCTATACAATGCTACCATTCTGTGATCATAAATGGTGTACTCTCACAAGCAAATACACACTTTTGAATTACTCTTCCTGAGGTGGAAACCTTGACTAATTGGGTCATCTACCCAACTTCTCTCTAAATGAAACCTTATGTGTGGACAAGAATCAAGGGGATGAAAATATTTTTAGACTATGGTTTGCATACCTTATTGCCGACCTCATTTAAAGAGCTGACTCACGGATATACTTAGTAGAGTTACTAATGACAACTCTGTCATCAAATATGCCTCACTATTGGTATAGAAACTCTAGCTCACATGCTATAATGCTCTTTATTTGGGCAAATCATGCTGAAGTGAGTATATTATTGGGGACATCCATCAACAGAGTCGACGTTGCAAGATCAAGAGTTATTCACCAACAAGGTTGAACTTGGAAGCTTCCATTTGCACACTCATGAAGCTCTTTATTTGAGCAGACCTATATATCATCGAGTGATCGTCATCATTTGAGATATATCTACACATTTACATAATAAAGGCAAACATGCATATTTCAAGAATCTGTAGATCTCTTACATCAAGGTCACAGGGGATCAAATATGATTTTCTCACTCTATCAGATAAAAATAAGTTGATTCTAACAGCGCACTCTAAATGCTCAAATAAAATGCTTAAAAGAAGTCTGGCACTGTCAGGAAGAGCCACTTATTTTAATAAGATGAATTTCTTCTATTATTTCACAGATTTTTATTAGTGTGTTTCTAGTTTATCTCTACTAACGGTATGTGCATTAACGACTAACCATCAGGGAAGAGCGAGAAGTAACACAACAACCATGACTATCTCTCTTATCGGTCTATTACCTAAGTGGATCTGTCGTTAGAGAGAAGCATGCCCCAGATTGACTATCTCTTTTAGCGGTCTACGACCTAAGTGGATCTGCCGCTAAAAGAGAAGCAAACTCAAATTGACTATCTTTGTTAGCAGTCAACGACCTAAGTGGATCTGCCGCTAAAAGAGAAGCAAACCTCAAATTGACTATCTTTATTAGCGGTCTACGACCTAAGTGGATCTGCCGCTAAAAGAGAAGCAAACTTCAAAATTGACTATCTCTATTAGCGGTCTACGACCTAAGTGGATCTGCCGCTGAAAGAGAAGCAAACTCAAATTGACTATCTTTGTTAGCAGTCAACGACCTAAGTGCATCTGCCGCTAAAAGAGAAGAAAACCTCAAATTGACTATCTTTATTAGCGGTCTACGACCTAAGTGGATCTGCCGCTAAAAGAGAAGCAAACCTCAAATTGACTATCTTTGTTAACAGTCTACGACCTTAGTGGATCTGCTTTTAAGGAGAAGCAAAACCAAGTGGTCAGTGATATATTAATCCGCCGTTGAGTGAGAAGCATAATATACAATTGTTGCTCCTAAAATTCCACAGACATTCACAGAGGATGGTGCACGCAAACCTTAGCCGAACACACTTGTCTTCTATACATGCAGACCTCCAAATGCAGAACAGGAGATATTATCAAGCTCATGATTTCTTGAAGTTGTGCTCTTTATTTGAGCTTAAGTATGGTCTATGTATTTCAATAAGGCAGGTCACAGACTCAACTTCTCCCATTAGAGGAGGAGAGCTAAGTATTTCTTCGTATATCATCTTTGTGAGCGTAAATTATGACTTATTGTGAAATTGCATACATTTCTCAATATGTGTCCTATAAACTAATGTTCTCTACATTAAAGTGGCCAAATTTAAATTAAGTGTAAGTAGAGGTCTGAACTAACACAAACTACTCAATAAACATGCTATGCTCACTTGCAAGAACATACCACAAGAGTGTGACTAAATCCACCTCACAACAAGTGTTTATTAGCTTTGCTTTTATTATGTTTATGTGAAGAGTAATGACTACGCCATAGCATATCTTCATGGCGTAAATAAAGGAGCATACATACTCATATTCATAACATACGTTGTAAATATTAGACTATACTAATCTTAAGCTAACTCAAACTCAACTTAAGAGTGAGGGGCTAGTAAATATATCATAATAGCCGGATAAAGTCATATAAACTCATACAAGTGTTACCTCATGACAGAAAATATTGATGTCACTCTTAAGCTGACACAACTCAAGAGTGAGGGCTAACGAGTACAAATCATCCGAAAAACGTTTGAGTATTAATTACTCAAAATGATCATAGAAATGTAAAGTTAACAAAGTGACCGTATTTTGTTAATTATTAAAACTACATTATTTTCATTCAAACTAAAAGGAACCTAGCAGATTTAGACAAGGATCCATGTATTATCAGCTGACTGATTAGCAACTTGCGATTCAAAAAGTAGCAAGTGCAACGGTACAAGCTCGACACCATGTACTCTCAACTAACCGATTAGCAACATGTGACTCGAAAGTGCAACGGTACGGTACAAACCTGATATTATCTTCGTAACGCTAACCACAAAGATGGTAATATGTTATAAAGCCTCAAGGCACATTCCACAGCTAAGTTATATAGTGTCCAACTAAAGTTCCATCTTCAATCGAACTTAGACCTGGGGGACTAGTTGTATGGGAATAATAATGACGCCACCTAAAGCGTTCTATATTCCCGATTACCTTAATAATAACATATAGGCTCAATACAAGTATGCTCGTTCCTTTATTGGGAATAACTCGTTATATGGCTCGTAGGCCCTAAGAGGCTCATTTACTCTATTTAACCTAATAAGTCACTATTATAAATAGGGGACGAACGGTCTAGGTAAAGGGGAGATATCTCTACACTCTCTACAAATTACCCTACTTTATCCCTTATATTTATCATCTTTGGGTACTGACTTGAGCGTCGGAGGCTTTGCCATGGGGACCCCACCCCATGTTTGGAGTTCTGCAGGCACATCTTACCGGCGAGGTTCAAGGACTATTATACATGCTGACCACGTGATATCAGGTACCCTCTTGTTCAATATCGAAACATGAAGGAGTTTGTGAGTGAAGGAAAAATTAAATTGGGGCTTTAGCTCAAGTGAGTGAGTTTGTGAGTGAAGGAAAATTAAATTAGGTCTTTGGCTGAAGTGAGTGTGAGATAAATATGAAGTGAGTTTTTTTGTTAGATTCTAGATAATCCGACAAAGCTCTTCTTCTATTTTTTTTTTTAAACAAATTAATCCCCTAATGAGATATAATATCCTTTAATACGAGATACTTAAAACACGGACTATTACCATAAACCCAAATCAGATTTGTCATGCAATCTTAGATAAATTAGAGTCTTAAAAAACAACGTCTCACGTTAGTCTTAACGTGAGACCTAATCAACCCAAGAGATATATAGTTTTAGAGATGGACCACGTCTCACAAATTCTCACGATAATATTTTGGCAAATTAGTTAGTATTTTTGGCGAATTAGTAAAGTATTTTAGCACAATGGTTTGGAGCTGGTAATCTTTATGTAGACTTCCATTGTTTTTTAGTTAACATATTCAATACTAGAGGTGGTAAACGGGTCATACATGTAGGGTACGGGTCGGGTCATAATCGGGTTAACTTTGTCTGCAGGTTCGGGCCGGGCCGGATCCATTCAGGTACGGGTCCATTCCGGGTCCGTGAAAATCGGGTTACATCGGGTCGGGTTAGTTCGAGTCGATTTGGCCACTGCAAAAACAAACTGGAATGAAGTCTACTGTCTACCTTTCCCTCTAAACTCTAATGTTTAACCACTGAATGTAGCAAAAACAAAAAGGCGGTAAATCCCTCTAAAGTTTAGCTATTGAATTTTTCCCAAATTTCACACATTTCCCTCCCTCCCTTTTTTTTATTTCCCTCCCTCCTTTTTTTTATTTCCCTCCAAAAAATAAGAACCAGTATTCTCAATTATGTATTCCCCAAATTTGAACCAGTATTCTTCATCTCCCAAATTTCTTCGTCTCCCAGATTTCTACTCTCTCTCTAACTCTCGGCCCTGTTCGGTTTTTCCCTCTCGGTGCTGGCGTAGTGACATCTATCCTTCTCCCTTTATCTCTTCAGGTATCTTCATCTCCCATACTACGTTTAAATGATTTTTGCTAAAACATATAAGCTAAATGCTGAAATCAATTCTTAAATGCATAATTCAATGATTAAAGGTTAAGTCTTTGTAATTATAATTTCCCAGAAAGCTAACTTCTTCCTTTAACTCCTTCAACAATAAAGTCAACGAAAAAAAATCTCTTCATCTCCAATCTCCCATACTACTTTAGTTGCAATTTTTGTTATTTTGTGTAGTACTACAAATCTGTTATGTGATTTATTGAACTCGGCATTGTTTTGTTCTTCTTCGTCAGTGTTATATGCTTTAGTATGTAAGGTGTTTGTGTTAATGCCTGAACCAATGTTTGCTTGGATATGTTTGTAACACTCTTACATTTTTGACACATAATTGATTGGTACTTGAAGTAGTATGTAAGGTGTTTGTGTTAATGACGCTCTTACATTTCATTTGTCTCAGTTCTGTAAAAAAAATTCACAGAGATGGAAGTAGAAGGAGAATAGATCGGGATTCTTGCTAATATCAATGAAAATAAAACTGAACCAGAAAGTCCTATTCTTCCCAAAAGATGATTCCATATTGGGATGAGTTTCTTGCAATCGACCCAAGCGTGAGTAAAGATGGAAAATTTCGTGCAATATGTAAGCAATGTAAACTTGCATCATTCATAGCAACTTCACACTATGGAACATCTAACATGAAAAAATATCTTGATAAATGCTCTAACTATGCTGCACATCTACTGAGTGTGAAGAATGATGGACATCAACCTGTGTTCGATCAAAAAGTCTACAGGGAGTTGGTTTCTAAAGCAATCATAAAACATGGGTATTCTTTTTCTTGGGTAGAACATGAAAGAAATAGAGATATCCATACTTATTTAAACAATCAAGTTAGAACAATTTGTAGGAACACCATAAAATCTGATTGTTTAAAATTGCATGCAACCTTAAAAACTCGATTGAAGGATGTCCTTCACAAGGTCTCTGGTCGTATTTCCTTAACTTGTGATATGTGGACCTCTTGTCAAACCGAGGGTTATCTGTGTTTGACTGCTCACTATGTGGATAAAGATTGGAAATTAAATTGCAGAGTCCTAAATTTTTATCACATGGATTTCCCCCATACAGGTTCTGCCATGTATAGTACTTTGTTAGACTTACTTGATGATTGGGGTATTCGTGATAAAATTTTCTCTTTTACATTGGATTATGCTTCTAGTAATGACAAAATGCAAGACTACATGAGGGAAACACTTAGGAAAGAGGGATCTTTGTTGTATCAAGGTGCATACTTTCATGTCCGATGTGCGGCTCATGTGTTGAACCTTATTGTCAAGGATGGAATAAAAGTGATGGATCCTATTATCTATAAAGTTAGAGAAAGTGTCAAATATGTAAAATGGTTGAAAATACGAAAAAAGACTTTATGTCGTTGTGTGAAACAAGTTCGGATACAAGAGACAAAAGCATTATGGCTTGATGTTCCTACTAGGTGGAATTCTACTTATATGATGCTTGATAGAGCTATATTGTATCGTGCTGCTTTTGAGCAAATGCAAAAGGTTGATAGTTGTGGCTCTTATTGTACTTGTCCGGAACCTGAAGATTAGGAGAATCTTGAGCAGATTAAGAATATTTTAGAGCCATTTTCTCATATAACTGAGTTTTTTTTCTGGTAGTACTTATCCCACCTCAAATCTGTACTTTGAAAATGTGTGGAAGATTGCTATGCTTTTGAAGGATTTGGTGCGAAGCGATGATCTTTCTATAAGATTAATGGCTTTTGAGATGAAGCAAAAATTTGACAAGTATTGGCTTAACTCGACCGAGGATGATTATGGGACTTTATTTGCTTTTGCAATGATTGTTGATCCCCGTTGTAAGTTACAAGTTCTCAAGTTTTGTTATAAAAAGTTGTATGGTGATGAACAACGCGCTATGACAAAGATAAATGATGTTCGACTCAATTAGTTGGAGTTATTTTTTGAAGAGTATACTCAAGAGAGTAATATTTCAAGTGCAACACGAATACCTACAACATCAACTACAAATAAGAAGCGCCCATTCGATTATCTCGATGTAAGTTCTATTTTTGATTTCTCTATTTATTTGTAGTTTAAATATCAACAAGGTGTGGGATGACAGGGGGCTGTTAGTGGAGGGGGGATGTTAGTGCAGGGGAGGCTGTTAGTGTAGGGGGCTGTTAGTGCAAGGGGCTATTAGTGCAGAGGTGGATGTTAGTGCGGGGGGGCTGTTAGTGCAGGGGACTATTAGTGTAGGGGGTTGTTAGTGCAGGGGGCACTGGCAGAGGGACAATGAAGTGTGAAGGGGGGTTATGCAGGGGGCTGGCAGAGGGACAGTGAAGTGTGAAGGGGGGTTGTGCATGGGGCTGTTACATTCCACTTTGCTAATATATTGTGACCTTGTTTTTTATAGGAATATGAAGAGGAAGAGCTATCAATTCATTTGGAAGGAAGACACAATTGCACACTTACTTGGAAGATGAGAAATTGGATCGAAAAATGCAACTTGACATATTGAGTTTTTGGAAAGAAAATGAGCATCGATATGGAAAGCTTTCACATTTAGCTAGGGATATTTTAACTGTGCACCTTACAACCGTAGCTGCAGAATCAACTTTTAGTATAGGGGGGGGGGATTTTAAATAAATGGAGAAGCTCTTATCTTCCTGAAAACGTTGAGGCCTTGATAACTAGTCGGAGTTGGTTGTACGGCTTCCAAGGTGATTAATTTTTTTACTGATTTTAATTGTGTTTTATAACTCCCAAATATTCTCATTTTTACTGATTTTAATTGTGTTTTATATAGCTGATGAATAAAGTGAGTATGTTGGATGTGATGTGGATTGGACTTCGACGAAATCAGTGGCTCGGTAATCCAGCTAGTTTTAGTGAAGATTCATGAATCATAATCAAGACTTTTTTTACTTTTGTTTTCCGTTTATTAATTCAAGTGTTTGTATTAGTTACGTTGTCTTGGAGACATTTGTTCTTGTAGGTACCTTAATATTGTAGGTACATTATTGTGGAGATGGTTATCTTACAAAAAAAGTGCATCCAACACTCTTGTTTATCTAGCTTCTATAGTCGCAGTGCTTTTAATACAAAAATGTCATGAAGCTTTTAATCACTGGTTCCATCTGATGCAGTGGGCTTCAATTTGATATTGTGATTTGAGAAGGCTTGCTGAGCAAGACTTGAATACCGCTTCCTTTCACCTGCAACACATTCTCTACATGAAAGAGTTATGAGATGGAACCTGGTTCCAATGATTAGATAACATAAAAAGATGGAACCTGCCCAAATAATAGGAGAAATCACCAAATATGACATAAAAGAGAGAATACAAAGTTAAGAAAGTATCAATAACAGTTTCATTTCAGAAAATTGAAGGGTCGGGTAGGTTCGGGTCGTGTAGGTTCAGGTCATGTTCGGGTCAATCTACGTTCGGGTCGGGTTTGGGTTCGAATCAGGTTATGTTGGGTTCGGGTGTATTTCGGGTCATTACTTTTCTGGTGAAAACCGGGCCTTGGGTCGGGTTCGGGTCAGGTCGGGTCACTAGGGGAAAAAAAGGAAGGGCTGCGCAAGAAGGGCTGCGCTTATTCCAGAAGCGCAGCCCTACTAGTGAAGGGCTGCGCATTTTCATAAAAGCGCAGCCCTAAATACAAGAAGGGATGCGCTTTTAAAGAAAAGCGCAGCCCTTCAGTTAGTAGGGCTGCGCTTATGTAAAAAACGCAGCCCTTCTTTCATACAGAAGGGCTGCGCTTTTTACATAAGCGCAGCCCTACTAACTGAAGGGCTGCGCTTTAAAAAAAGCGCAGCCCTTCTGACTTGTAGGGCTGCGCTAGTAAAAAAAGGCGCAGCCCTTTATGGGCTTTTGTATAATAAAAAGAAGTTCACTCCTTTAATTCGCGCGCTCAATAATACTTCAAAGTTCAAACCGGCCCATTCTCTTCCTTCCTCAAAACATCAAAACCCTAAGTTCTCTCTCCTCCCTCTCCCTCAGCCGTCCTCCCTCTCCATCTCCCTCAACCGTCCTCATTCTCCCTCTCTCTCATTCTCTTCTTTCTCTCCTCTCTTTTTTTCATCGACTACAACCTGGAATTTTGCGAGAAATCTCATTCTCCGCCGCAAAACATCAAAACCCTATGCTTCGCTGTGAAATTTTTTGCTGGAGAAATCTCATTCTCCACCGCAAACACCCCAGATTTGCGAGAACTTTCTGTTCTGAGAAGCCGAATGCAACCTGAAATTTTGTTCGAGGCTCGCGAGTTGTATGTGTGGAGTTCGTCGTACCAAAGTTGATTCAACAGTCACAAGTGATGATTCAACAGTCACAAGTGATGATTTTTGTTGATGATTCAACAGTCACAAGCGAGTTTTTTCAGATCTAAATTTGTTGATGTTTGTTTTGATTAATGAATGTAATTTCAGATCTATAATTTGTATTTATGTTCGTTTTTTTATTTTTATTCATTTTCGTTCTTGCTTTTCTTATTTTCGTTCATTTTCGTTCATTTTCATTCTTTTTTTTTCATTTTCGTTCATTTTTTCAGTTCGTTCATTTTTTCATTTTCGTTCATTCTTTCTGTTCGTTTTTAGTTTAGATGCATAATATCATATTTTTTTATGTATTTTAGTTTTAGTTTTTGTTCCTCTTTTTTTTTTCATTTTCGTTCTGCAATTATGTTCCGTTTAATGCAATAACATATTCTTCTACTCAATTTTTCGTCAATCATTCTTGACTCACTTATCGTTGTTTGCTTCACATATTTTAATGCACCTTGATAATATGTTAAAATTCAGAAAATGTGAGATTAATGAGTAAAAAAATGTGAAAACGAATTTTTTTTTTTTATTTTTTTTTTGGTAGGAAGGGCTGCGCTTTTTAGGTAAAAGCGCAGCCCTTCTAAGCTAGAAGGGCTGCGCTTTTTCCTAACTAGCGCAGCCCTTCTAGCCCAGAAGGGCTGCGCTTTTTCCTAACTAGCGCAGCCCTTCTAGCTTAAGGGCTGCGCTTTTCTAGCGCAGCCCTACTTAAAAAAGTGAAGGGCTGCTACTGAAAGGGCTGCTGTCAAAAAGCGCAGCCCTACAGGCCTTTTTCAGCGCAGCCCTTCTTCATTTTTCCACTAGTGGGTTGTTATGGGTTTCTGGTCCATTTAGGGTCGTTACTTTCGGGTGGAAAACGTGTCTCGGGTCGGGTCTCGGGTACATGTTTATTTTGCCAGCTATATTCAATACATTAGTTAATGTTGTTCTATAATTAGTTAAGATTGATTGAGCACTATTTTGATTTCTAATATAAACGAAGAAACAACTATTTTACAAATCTAAAATGTCAAATACAAAAGACAACATGAAAATATAACTTAAAACAACCTAGCATTTGGAGTAATTATTGGAATTTATTTTTTTAGTCTTCTCAAAATGACTTTTCTTTCTTGCACTTCCTCTCTTTGTTTTTGAACCAGACGGGTATAAAATAACCAATGTAGCTGTACTTGATGAGCATCATTCTTCTACAATTGGTTTTTTAGTTAAGACTTTGTTTATACTTGCAGTAGTATTTTGTAGACTTCTTTGAGTGCCTTTCTTGTATCTTCATTATTATTTCGACTTTTGAAAATGAGATTGTAGAACTAATTTTCTCGCGGTTTCATATCGCCATGGGGCTACATTGGTTTATCTATTCATTTCTCTTTTCCACACTTTTCTCTTTACATATCTAATCCACGTTTTGCACATATACTTATGTAGTATTTTTTGATTGAACGCATGTGCATGATTCTTAGGCATGAAAATACAACAATCTTAGGTGCATAACTATTACTTCATATTATTTAACTATTATGAATAAATTAATAACTAATAACATTTAGGTATTACTTATGTTTTTCAAATAAAAAGTTAGACTTTCAATTGCAAAAGTTAAGTTTTCGGTACCAAAAGTGATCTGAAATTTTTCTTCAAAGTTTTTGCAAGTGCAAGTTATCATCTAACAATGGGCAGTATATATTACCCTTTGTGATGAATATGTGTGAAACTCTTTTTTTCACTTCAAACATGAAAAACATCTTATTAAGTGAAAAAACAAAGTAAATGTGTGTGGACATTGTTATTGCAAACTCGTGCTCAAATATTTTACTTACATCCAAATTAAACATCCGATACAGGTTGTATGCAGAGAATGGAGGAAAATAATACATGTTTTAGGGCGCCTCGATGGATTAGAGAAGAAAGAGAGAACGTTTATGAGTGATACTGAAGTTAGGGTCAATAAAATGCATTATAATCTGGAATATATGATATAACTAATATACTCTAGCGTTTAACTAATATACTCTAGCGCTTAACTAATGTACTTCAACGCTTAACTAATTCATCCAGAAGCAATTTAAGGCTAGCATAACTAATAGGTGCAAGCGCTTAACTAATTCTACTGCTGGTTTGATGCACGGTCTCACGTTAACATTAATGTGAGACCGTCTCTCCAAAAATGGACTCTTAGTTTATTTCATAAAAATTCTCAAAAATCACTTTAAAAATATTTCTCATAATTTTCAGAAAGAACTATAAATAAATTTATTAAGCTAACAGAGTAAAACTGTGGTATATGTAGTACTACATGAATAATTCACCTGGTGATACATCATGTCACTGCATGACTGCAGTGAGATGTCTAATCCACCTTGTGGTTTTGGGCAGCAAATATAGTTTCCTTTAAATTCACTTGAGAATAAAAGTGAAAAGGTAACTAGAGATATTAACAAGTGTTATGAATATTACGGAAATAAAAAGATTTTATTGGGGAGCCAAATTTTTTATTCGGATCTTTGAGTTTATATCATTTACTCTTACTGAACCATTGATATTTATAGATACAAGACTAGCTACTATTTAAACTAGATACATATAAGGAGTGGGAAAAATTTTCCACAAGCATTTCTTGCTTATATGTGCACATGACCCATGTATGGCATTAATCCATGTATATTGAGTATTAACATTCTCCTTCTAATGCGCATCATATTATCTAATAGGGTGTCAGCTGCGTGGTTAAAACCTTATCATACAAAATCCAATGGGATAGAAAGCTGATGGTATGGGAAAAAACAAGTTTAATTGTAATACCTCCTGTATTTATTAATTAGTTTATCCGTAATTCTTTTTGAGATGTCCCTTATTAGTTTATTTATTTGATCTTTTGTTTTTATTTTTGGAATGAGACCACTAACTTTCCATCACACATACATTTAACTTTAACATAAAATAATAGTTTTTCTTTCTTTCTATGTCTCACAACATTATTTCTGCTAAAACTTTGTGCAAAAGAAACGAGTAAACTAATAAAGATCGGATGGGTCTTTCTATAAAGGCTCATGTATATACTATCTCTCCTTAAAAACCTTGTTAGAGAAAACCTAATGGGATAAAATCATAAAAAGCCGACCGAATGGAAAAGAGCGCATGACATATAAGACTCCCCTGAATTTAGCATAGATCTTGAAGGTGACGCATTCCAATCTTCAGTACCAATTGTTCAAGTTTCTTTGAAGGGAGGAATTTATTGGCAAACAAATCTACAAGATTCTTACACGATTGAATTTGTTAGATGTTTATCTTCCTTTCTTTGTGGATACGATGTGTGAAGAAGAGTTTTGGTGATAGATGTTTGATTTAATCTCCTCTTATATATCTTTCACTTAATTGGGGTACGGTGATACAAGTAGTATTATCTTCTTAAGTTAGGGTTGTATTGTTTGTAATTGATCTAATTACCACATTCTTCTTGAATATGATTAATCATGCACCTGAGCCATATACATTCTCACCCAAAGGGCAATCATTTCTGCGTGGTTTGATGATGCAACAGTTAATGTTAATTTTGTCGATGTCCATGATATTGCAGTATTTTTCTAAGTGAATAGATTGGCCTTCTGGTGTAAGATGAATAAGTTTGAGCTTTGTTACTTTTGTATTTCAGAGTAAATTAATAAATGACTAAGTGGTGAAGGATGTAGGCTCAACTCGTTAAATATGTGGGTTTGCTTTACTTCTATTGTGTTCATTATTCAAATGTTTCCCCTGCAAAAAAAAACCATCTTAGCTCTTTTCTCAAACTGTAATTTTTTTTGAAACACATTGTTTGCTATCGTACTCAATTCAATTCCTCTCCCGTCTTGAGTACGGGGTCCGGGTGAACCTTTCCTCCATTTTTGGTACCATATGTTTTTTATTAGGATATGATATTTAGTTTTAAGACTACTTGAAATTTTCAGTTTCACCTTATTTAATTATTTAGACAAAAAGAAAAATATAACCATGCGAGATCTTGTCAAATTCACCTTGTCGTATACTTTCATAGTATCATCTTTTTATAATATTTACTTACACACGATTAAAAATATTAATATTCAAAATTATGCATTGACAAATATGCTAATACCTTCCGGTATAGCTAAAAATAAAATGAAGATGGTACATTATACTTCATCCTTTTCAAAACATATGCAATAGTTTAAGTATATATTCACATGTTAACTTTCACTATGTTATAGTAAAATAAAGTCAATACATAAAACGTTATTGACATGAGTCTTATCACTCTCAATGTATGTTATCAAATTATCAACTTTTATTTTATTTTATATATTTTTTAAAAAAAAGTTCCATAAATCTTGTAAAAGACTTTCGAGTTTCTCTTCGTTTTGCAAGTTGACCTCCTTATTATTTTACCAAAGTTCATATATAGGACATATTCTACTCAATTTATCTTTCCTTATCTAAACTTATTTGAGTTAGTAGAACTTGTTAGTCCTTACTAAACTTATCTTAACTTATTACACCTTATTTTGCAAGAATATCAAACCTTATTTTTGCTTATTTTCTACTGAACTGGACTTATCTGAACTTATTAACCTTATCAAAGTATCTTAATTTTTTTCAATAAAGTATGAATATAAGATAAACAGCACAAGCCCATAAATAAAGAGAAGATAGCAGTTCTGCAGTTGAAATTGAATAGAAGTATGCGCCAAAAATGATTCATAATCTAGAGAAGCCTCTTAATGAGATGATTATTGTTTAATTATACATCGTTCTGGGCTGAAGGCATGATGTAACAAATGAATTATTTCTCCCTACAATTCTACCCAACTTAATAAGTAAATAATATTTAACAATAATAATGAATAAATTACCTATAACCCTCCAAATTCACCATCCTCTTCTCCTATGTGATCTCTAATCAGGAGCTATGCATCTCAAAACAAGGTCTACATTAGCCTTAATAAAGACCTAAAGCGGGTACGCTCACTTATATAGCTTTTGCTAGGGTTGGTCCATAGCCATTCCGGTGAGCCTTCTGCCATCTCCACGCTGTCTGTAAGCTCTCTTCGAGATCTGTATGCCTCGCTGTCCAGTTCAGCTCCTCCTTAATCTTTGTTGGGTCACTGTAAACTTCCGCATAATCACCTGGACGACGAGGGAGATAATCAACCTTGATATCCACCCCAGTCGCCTTCTTACATGCCTCCACAAATTCTTTGACAGATCTACCTGTTATACCAAGATTGAATGCAAGTTTCCACAGAATAATCTTCAATGAGAAAGCATTCACACATAACTTTTAAGTTTGAAAAGCTATTTAACCTTACAGGAAATGGACGAATATGAAGATTTCAACACATTACCTTTTCCTGTACCAACATTGTAGATTCCGACCTTGCCTGGCTTTGCCTTTTCAAGAGCTTTGACATGAGCGTCAACCAGATCTGTCACATCAATGTAATCCCGTATACAAGTGCCATCTGGAGTCTTGTAATCTGTTCCTCTTACCTGCAGTGTCAAGAATCAATATCTGATATAAATGCATACCTCCAACTGCAAGAATTAGATCATAGGAAAGTGACAAAGAAACAAGAAGCATTCCTTCTTTTTTCCACTGGCTTCAATAAATAGCAGTGGAGGTTGCAAAACCAATGAAGACATCTCAATTCTCAAGTAAAGAAGCTGCTTAGCTGCTACTGAGCATTTATCAATTATATTGCACTGACCAAAAACTGAGGTGGGAAGAAACAGAAGACCACAAGCCAATACTCATAAATAGTCTGTATCAGTGTACGTGTGTATGTGTGTCTGTGTGTGGACAACGACGAGGGAACAGAATGATAAAAACCATTAGACGGACTCATGCAGAAGAAGACTCAATTTCACGTGATACAATCTGTTTAGAGATAATGTTTCCACCACATGCTAACTAAATAATTAATTTGATTGTAATAGAACAGACTTTTTTGAGGGGATAATAGAACAGACTAATGGCACTCTTTTTTGAGAGGAAAAACAGACTAACAGCATGAACAAATGTAATGGACATTTTATGCATGATTTTCCCCGCACAAACTCACAAACCGATACTCAGAAAGAGATCATTTGGTAAAACAGAGAGAGGGAGATTGCACAACATAAGTGACCATGACAGTCAAACTTCAAAGTATCTTATCAAACAGATGTATTCTAGCATACCTTTAGTCCAGCAGTAATTCCACGAGCTGCATCAAAACAGGCACCTGAAATCCGTCCATGCTCCCGCAACTCAGGTCTTGGAGCCTCCCCCAACCTTCCATCGGGATCTGACCCAATGACGTTAAAATATCTGACCATACAGAGAAAGGGTCAGATTTAGAAAGATCAAGCAATCTGATAGAACAGAAAGGCTTGAAACTTGCACAGCCATCCAAAAGCACACGTCACCGGCTATGGTCCAATGACTTTTACTGTACAGACAGAAATTAACCCTACAACGAAAGTGCCAACCATTTTGAGCTCAGATTAATTTGGGAAACACTAATTTAGGATATATTTTTCCAAAGCAGGTGTCAGGTAAGCTATGTCAGATAACGGAGTATGCCACTGGAAAAATTCCAACCCATCCGTCCTCCTCCATCCCCATGCAAAGATGTGCATGTGGTAACCCACCCCTCCACCCCTACCCCAACCCCCAGAAAAGGTTCCTCAATAGCTGGATCAATACTTGACAATGATGCTAACAATCAAATCCGTGAAGTTGATAGATTATACTTCCTCCATGTCCTAAATTTTTGTGCCATGCTCCAATGTTCCAAGTATATCCTTGACTGTCATACAATTCGATAACTTCAATCTTCTAAGCTTATTAATATACTACATTCTTGTCTGTGTTAATGAGATTTTCCTTGCAAAGTACACAAAATAGAAGAGGACCTCCTAAATGAGTGTTCAGAAGTATAAATGTGGATAGAAGCTACTTTTGAACTTCATATGCCTAATATCCTCCAATCCTTATATTTCTCTCCATTTTCAATTTGGGATTATAGGATTCAAAATTTCAAACTTTACATGTATACGATGAAAAAATGCCAGAAAATCTTGTGAATTAAACGCACAAGCAACTACGTTATTTCCGCTGATTCACAGATGGAAGCCAACCTTAAAATCATAACAGCCATGTCTGTATTCTGCTTAGCGAGATCCAAAATGATATCTTCTGACATCTTCTTAGCCTTACCATATGGGTTAATAGGAACCTGAAACAGCAACAGAATGAGAATTGAGTATAAAATCACTTGATTTTAATGAAATATATATCTTCTAAATACATAGCAAGTATAATGATGAATAAGCTAGAAATGCATCAAAAACTTCAATTTGCTCTCACTTGGGGAGTATCCTCTGTTATTGGCATCTTTTCAGGCTCACCATATGTGGCACATGTACTTGAATATATCAATTTCTGTACTCCATGCTTTACCATTGCCTTCAATACTGTCAAGCTGTTTGATGTAATATTGTGATAATATCTGCATCACAGAGTTGATAGTCCACAGAAACATGAGAATCTTAAAAGATATCTACAAATACAGTAATCAAACAAACGACTGGCACAGGGGATCAATGGGAATATATTATGAGTTGATGATGCATGTATGCAATATGTATTACGTAATTTGAATTGGGCAATATTTCGATTTAGGATATTACCCAATGATTCAAAGCATAGTATCCTAAATATAGAAAAAAAACATTACAGCAAATAAACGCTAATCAGTAAGGCAGAAATGTCCACCCATGTACACAAAGCCTAAAATAACAAAGTACTAGTTATTGCATCCATGAAGCATATCCACTTCGCCACTTCTTGTTCCTCAGAAATCTCTTGAAGACAAAAGCCATATCTACCCCGTTATATGTGAAAATACATAGTATACGACATTGTACACATGCAACATCTGGAAGACTATCGAAAACCACTGCTAGAACAGACTACAGATCAAGCTGAACTTCCTTAGCATAGGTACCCATCAGGCCATCAGTGCTCCCCTCTCCCCACCCCCAAGGCCCAAGTAAATTAAAATAACTAAAAAGGGATAGTAGCATGTAAGCAGGAAATATGTGGAGCGCTAATCTTATAAAAGGTACATGATTATGACTTTGAGCCACTCCAATGTACGATTAAATTAATATAGGTATTCTTCTTTCTGAATTGCAATGTAAGCACCACTAGGATATGAACCTAAATACTTTCAGAGCACACATCACAAGCCAACTTGCCTTTGTCTAGATTTAATCAGTTAGAAAACTAGCTACAACTACTATATGCATTTTTTTTCGAGGGGATCAACTATTATATGCATAATGGCATCCTATACTAACACAAATAAATCCAGGCATCTTAAAAATTGATAATTTCAGATGTTGAAAAATTTCATCCAAGAGGGTAGAATATTTAACATGAATAACAATTTCGACTTACATCACTCAATAGACCACAAATTGCTGATGGTCCAAAAACTATATTTTCTAGGAAATATGAAGTGGTGTAACTAACATGTAGGGAGTACAAATAGCACCTACCATATAACTTGGGAACATAATTTACATTTTCAAGTAAAACTCCCAACTACTAACAGCTGCAGTCACTCTTATAATATTTACCAAACTAAAGGTATATGAGATTTTCCAATAAAATAAGACTACATCTACAATTATTAACCAGAACTTCGTAAAAACATTCAAATATAGATATTAAGAAAAATTACCTAAGAGGATCGAGAGTGCTCTCTCCAACATAAGCAACGGCAGCGAAATGTATCACAGCGTCAAAAGCATTTTCTGAGAAAAGCTTGTTCACCTGACATATAAGTTAAGAAAAATACAAAGGATAAAGTCTCTTACTCCACCTATATCGAGGTTCGGAAGGGTAATGGGATCAATCAAAAGAGTATATAAATGGTAATGCCCACTATGTGCCATATAAGAGCCTCGTGGAGATCGCCCAAGGCAAATCTCTCTCAAAAAATCTCTAAGAAGAAAAGTATTAACAAGTTGCAGAATGGAAAGAAAAATTACACTTAACTAGAACAGAGAATCAATAGCATATGCAAGTATTTGACTAGATATAATGCATCATTGAATCCATTCAATATCAATTTCCAATCCTGATGATGAAACACATCTTTGTGTGCTTAAGATGCATTCAGCAGTACTTGAAGAGCACTTTTTTTTTTTTGAGTCAAATGAAGCTTTAAAAGCATATAAGCCATGGCATGCTACAGCAAGGATACAGCACTAGCATCTCCAAGATCAGCATATACAAACTGAAGTCTCCCTGGCTCTGGAAACATTTGTTGCAATATCTTAACAGCAGCCATATTCCCACGAGAAAGATTGTCCTGTCATTAAAACATTCTCTTCATTAACCTCCAGAATACATGACTAGTAGACTATGAACATAATTGAAGAGAGAGGATACCACAATTGTCACACGGTATGAGTCCTTTAGAAGTCTGAGTGCTGCATGGGAGCCAATATAGCCAGCACCCCCAGTTACCAGGACATGGGTGACACCAATTTCATGGCGGGAAAACTGGACAGGAATGAGAAAAACATAATAAGAGCAGATAAATATATAAGAATTTCATGCCACAGGATTTGATATGACGAAGGAGAGGCTGTAAGCTGCTCTCTTTTCTTTTTTTTTTTGTTGTGGGGAGAGGTGGAAGCTCGTCAGCTGGGAATGTGTTCATTTGCTAAGCATGATGGCAGCAAAGGACCTCCTAGTGAGCTATAACTACTACCAAGAGACACAGCTTCTAAAGTAAAGCCAAAACCTATCTAACTTAATTAGTAATGTGAGATCAGCAAAATTGATGTCTCTTTAAGAAGATTCAACCAAAGATTTCTTTGTTTTCTCAGGCAGGCAATTTTTTGAAGAATATATCCCCCCCCCCGCCCAAAAAAAAAAATAAGCTTATACTCCCACCATTTGTTAATTTCCTCCTACTTTCCATTTAAGACCGTTTCCAAAAGATGTTTCTACTTTTACTTTATTCCCTATTTGGTGAAGGTTTGTTCCTTTTTACACTACCTTAACCCACTTGTTAATCCTACATAATTCTACACTCTCAACACTACATTCTCTCTCTTATATAGGTTTTGCCGTATGTTATTATCCATGGGTGGATCTATTTAGCCCTCATGGGAGCAACTACATCCCCATTTTTTAAAACCTTGATCAAGTGAGGATGCAAAACAGTTGGAGATCATATATTGGGGGACACTTGCTGTGCATTAAAGGAGGGAAAAAACATTGGAAATCTTCAAATAGCCATGTTTTACAAATATTAAGCAAAAAAATAAGATAAAAGTACCAACAACTTTATTTTAGATCTTTAAAAAGAAACCTATTTTACTATACTTTTGAAACACTTTATTTTCGATGAATATAGAGATCAAAAAAGAAAATTTCACTTATTGTGGTAATAAGTTAAAGTTTTTCACCCCATTTCGAATTTTCTGGATCTGCCATTGTTATTATCTGATAAATAGTAGTCAAAATCTATGGATATATCCATTTTATGTCAAAACAAAGCCTTCCTTTTTTTTTTTACATCAATTCAATCTTTTGGCAATTCTTTTCTTTTAGAAAAATCCATTTAGTTTTTAGAATAGTGGAATGATTATCCTTGTCGTTGTTTATGTTTTGGGTTAGAACAAATTACTAAAACTAGTCCTGGTCTGCAAAACTGTCGACATTTTTCACAAATTTTTACAAATGGAAGCCCTTATTTTCATATTTGTTACTCCTATTTAGATAAATAAAAAGGATCCATCCTCATTCTCTCCTTGCCTTGGTTACGTTGCTAAAATAAATAGGAATATCATTAGGAAATGGAGGGAGTATATGTTAAACCACCAATTACCACCTTGCTCTACGCAAACTCTACTTCTTAGTTGGGAGAATCAACTAGGTAGGAATCAATGTGAGCTTACATTAACTAGGTACAAATCAGTCAGTCTCTGCATTAACAGGCAAAGTAAGGATCAAAATTTTCCTTCTAACTAATTGAACTAGATGTTTAGCATGCACGTTTGTTAAACTAAGCAAACATTAAAAACAAAGAGACTAATACTCATTTACCAATGAAAAAGAAATGATCTGTATTGATATTATCCGTGCTGTATGTATATACTATAGGAGAATGTGCAGTGACATATGCATATCATGGTGGCAGGGAGAAATAGAACAAACTCGTAAGACAAAATCACAACAGAAGAATAAAATGTCTCAATTAAGAACAACCAACTATTAATTGTACAAAGAAACGAAAAAAGATACGAGTTGTACACGACTAAAAATCGTTAAGTCCCCTTGCCAACCACAGCATTCCAGAAGGCTATAAAAGACACTACAAACTGGTGAAACGATTGATCTTGCTCACAATATAAGGTTTTCACATAGAAAAAGGAATCATGCTCATAAGCTAAAGCTTTCACCAGAAAAAAGTAACTCAGCCAAATTCCCATGAACCAATCCATTCTCGTTACTCTTCATAATGAAAGCTAGAACCCAATTTGATTGTCCACAAAATAAATTTACATTTTAAAGAACTTTCAGAACGATAACTCTAATGCAAAAACCATGTCGGATCAGTTACACCTCGGAAACGATGCAAAATCTTAAATCCTCCACTGCACTAAACTTACTTGGCTTGGGCTGCTGAAAGTTGGAGACTGCTTAACCATAATAAGGCAAAATGCAATCAACCCAGCAGCTACAATAAGTTTACCAACAATATTTCCCTTTCGCTTCGGATCAGCGTAATCCATGCCTACAACCGACATAAATAATAACAACAAATCAGAATCTATCATGTGATATACCACCAACTTCATTCTAATCCTAACAAACCATACCTACTTTAGCTATGACAAAAAAAAAAAAAACAGAATATAAACGAGATCCAACATTCCACACAGAATATCAGCTTTCAGTTTTTTTTTTTTTTTTTAACTGCCCATCTTTCTTTCTTTTTTCCGAAAAACCAATAAATTCATCAAAATTCCAGCAAAAAGTATTAACTTATCAACAAAAGATCGAAAAATTCGCAAAATTAATTGATGGAAAAAAAAACCCACCTGCAAGAGGCAAAGATCTACCGTTTCTGGACTGAGTTCTTGCTCTGGTAAACCCGAGCATTTGGAGAACAAATTCAATCAATAATTAACAATGAACCCAGTTATATCATCTGCAAAATTAGCACAACCAATTATCATTAAGCTCACTATTATAGCATAATTAGACATCATTATATAATATATGTTCAGCTAAATCATACGATAAGCTAGCATAATCAATTCAAACAAAAAGATAACAATTGTTAGAGTGACGATATTTTTTCCCCAACCATTATTAATTCATGTGTAACCAACTCTTATAATTCGCAACTGAAAGTTGCCCCAACACACAAAATTAAGCTCAACACCCATCAATCAACATCAACAACTAAAAAGATAACAGTTTTGAAAATTTTAATTATATTTTACAAAGCCTTAAAAATCACAACTGAAAATTACCCAACTCGCAAAATTAAGCTGAAAACCAATCAATCAACATCAACAACAAAAAAGATAACAAATTTGAAAAATTTGATTAGATTTTACAAGATCCCAATATGTAGAAAGTGACAACAGAATATTTTCAAAAATAAAAATTACAAGATGGGAAACCTACCCACATGCATGCGCTGTGACCCAAAACAGTATAAAATCGCATAAAATTAGTACCAAAATACCAGACCTACACAAAAGTAGTCTTTAATTTAAAAATCAATTTCAGAGAAAGCAAAGTGTTTAGTTGAAATAACAGAATCAATTGTTTCCCCAAAAAAGAATGACTAATTCAAATTAATTAAATAATCAAATTAAAGAAAAGAAAACATGGAAGGACGAGAAAATCATACCAATGGCGAACAAAAATTGCAGGGAAAGATCTAAAATTTAAAAAAGTTTGAATTAAGGATGTGAAGAATTTGTAGAATTGTAGTGCAGAAATTGACAAAAGCAGTTGGTAAAATAGGCCCCTCAAAAATAATTTAGGCGAGTTTGAGAGAGAGAGAGAGAGAGAGAGAGGAGATAGAAAAGTCTTTCTTGTTGGTGTTGTTGTTGTTGCTGTTTTGTTTGCAGTAGTACAATGATTCGTCGAAATTTATAGAGTGGGCCGACGTTCACGGAGATAGATGGTGCTCACAAGTGTCGAATTTGCGTGTTTTTGCTAATGGTGGTATACGTGAACTTTGTGGAATTTCTAGTACTACTTTTTGGGTCCATAACCATTATTATTATTATTACCCCTTTTAACATTAATAATTATAATTATGATTATTATTCAATTCTTTTCCTTTGCGTACGTACTAAAAGCAATGGATCCATGTTAGAGGGTACCAAACACATGTTACTCTAGAGTTATATTCTCCTCACCACCTCAGTCCTCACTTAACGTTACCTAACTTCACAATTTATTGGGGGGTGCACTTTAAGATGGTAGGAATTCACGGTTTGAAAATTGTATTTGTTCGGTTTTTGAATGTTTGGTAATTAGTTTTTAGGCTCGGTTATGTACCGGGTAATTATAATATTCATTTGTTTTTTTTTAGGGGAATAATATTCATTTGTTAATAGTTTAGTTTATAAATAATAACATCAAATATTACTTGGTTTGGTGGTTAAGGTTTTAGTGTATAAGATCAAATCTTATAAGATTCATATTCTATTTCTATTTTTTTATTGTATGTGCGTTTTCATAAACAAACACTCTAAGGGATATCGCCACGTGGCGTAGTTCCTTGCTTAGTAACTTAACATGCATTTTTTTCCATTTCAAAATATATTAAGGAAAACTCAACATTGGGCAATTCTAAATGGAGTAACAGAGGTGTCACGTGACGTGTATACATTATCACGCACGCTTTTTAATATATTTGTATAGATAGATAGGTTTGGCAGATTTTCGCTATTGGTTTTGTGTCTAGGGAACCATTTCGAACTGGTTTTAATTAGTTCCATATTCTAAAATATAAAAATTTGCCATGTTATTCGATTATGCTCACCCCTAGTTTAGGGTACTAGAGTTGTTGGCAATCTCCATACGCAATTGCACTCTTTGTTCTCTACTTGGGGTTGCTCACTATTTGTGGCAGAGTTCAGAGAAATTTTATTTCAGTGTAATGAATTACATTAGCAAGATATTGAGGAGAGAACTATTTATACAAGAGAATAATAGGCAGAGAACTAATCTCTCTAACAACTTGTAACTGCCTTAACAACTTGATGTAACAAACTAACTAACTTAATGATGTAATAAATATATTAAGCTGAGCTGGAATTATCTTTAGATGCTGAGACTCCAATACCCCCCCTCAAGTTGGGAGGTGGGTGATTAGGAGAAGAAACCAATCCCAACTTGGAAAGCAAGAGCCTAAAATGAGGAGAAGAAAGACTCTTTGTGAACACATCTGCAAGCTGAGACTTAGTTGGAAGATAAGACAGTTGGAGAAGACCTTCAATCACTTTATCTCTTGTAAAATGGCAATCAATATCAATGTGTTTCGTTCTCTCATGAAAAACAGGATTTTTGGCAATGTGCAAAGCACTTTGATTATCACAAAATAAGGTTATAGGCTTGAGATTAGTGACCCCTAACTCTTCTAATAACCTGACAATCCAAGTGACTTCAACAGCAGCAGCTGTCATAGCCCTATATTCAGCCTCTGATGATGATTTACTAATGGTGCTTTGTTTCTTAGATTTCCAAGAAATGGGAGAGTTGCCAAGTAATAGGATATAACCAGTGATGGATTTCCTTGTATCACTACAAGATGCCCAATTAGAATCAGATTGATCAACAATGTATTATCAACAGATTGATAAAAAAAATGCTCAGAACAACTTCAGATCAATTAGAAATCATTGATTCAATTGAAAAAGAGAAGAATTAAGGAAGAATTATACCTTATTTTCAGGTTTCGCAACTATTTCAGATCTTCAAGTTTGAAGATTTTACCAGCAGAAAGATCGAAATACATTTGCAGAAGCTCAATGATTTAAGAAACTTAGATCGCAGAAAAAATCTGCTCTGATACCATGATAATTTGTGAAGAATCACAAATTTAGCTCAGGAAAATAAGAGAGAATGTTTCAGAGAAAAGAAAGTTCAGAGAAATTTTATTTCAGTGTAATGAATTGCATCAGCAAGATATTGAGGAGAGAACTATTTATACAAGAGAATAATAAGCAGAGAACTAATCTCTCTAACAACTTGTAACTGTCTTAACAACTTGATGTAACAAACTAACTTAATGATGTAATAAATATATTAAGCTGAGCTGGAATTATCTTTAGATGCTGAGACTCCAATAATAAGGAGCATGTACAATATTTTAGAAGACTTGTGTAACAAAAGAGAGATGGAAAAGAAGCCCATGTAATAAGAAGAGAGAAGTACAAATTATATATACACCAATAAAAGGTGTGTTCTCTTCACCTGAAAAAACTTGAACTTATTAGATCTCATTGACCTTTATTGGAACTTATTTTGAGTGTTGTGTTAGACTTGATCAACCTGATTTGAACTTATTGGACCTGAAACTTATTTTATAAGTTGAAGAGAACACACCCAAAAGATACACAAATTCTTGTAAAATACTGTCTGACATTAAGCTTAACGTGAGACCAATCTGGCCCAAGTCCATTATGCCTCCCATTCATGCACGCGATCCATTCTTAGTTCTGGCCCATTCTTTTCTATCCTCTTACCCACTTTCATCTCTCACTCTCTCTCTCAAACACACGTACACGCACACATCCTACGGTCCTGCCAGCTGAGCCCCTTCTTATCGTGTCGATGTCCATCTGGTACCTCTTTCTACCCCTCCTCTACTCCTCTTATTCTCTATCTCTCATTCTCCTTCCCTTCCATTACAGGACAAAAGTATCTTATCAGCTTCTAACTTTGAGATTATCATTTAAATATGAAGGAAAATGAGTATCTGTAACACCATGGATTTTCCACCTAATTTTTCGCACTTATTCTTCCTTTAATTGATCTTTTTTCACTAGAAATTAAGTATTTTATTCTAAAAATAATTATATCGTATAAAATATACTTTGTCAAATTGTTTAAAATTATATTTATTTAGTATATGTTATTATTATATTTTTTTTGAGAAATTATTTATTTTAATGTTAGTTAAAACTACGTGTTAGGGTACGTATGATATTTTATCGACTTTGTAACTTGTTTTGGACCGTTTGAAGCTCGAGCATGATCTGAAATATTGCACTCTAGAAAATTGTTCAACTTAAAGGGAGATATTATGATTTCTATTAAGCTTTGTAAACTCCCTTGTAAGCCCCATTATAATTACCCTTAATCCCGATCATCAAATACCATCAATAATTTGGCTATGATTTCCCCTTTTTAATTCTCGTTTTGGGATGTTAAAGTGCCGTGAAACTGGTGTCTCAATTCTTCCAAATTCTTCGACCTTCCTTTGTGATAAAAAGAATATCTACCTTCTTCATGATCTTCCACCATTGTTATTCACCAAGAACTCACCATTTTTATTCACCTAATTCTCGCATATAATACAGATTATTTCTTCACTCTTATCTCGGGATTACCAAGCTCTTGTTAGGGTTGCTAGGAGGTGACCACTTCAAGGACGAACCAGCGTACGAGGAATGGAACTAGACAACTTTGCTTCACTCCTCTAGTTGGCCCAGATAACTAACGGTGAACCTAGTACAATTAGAATTCGTTTAGGAATTATCTATACAAATATATTAAACGGCGTGCGAAAGAAATACTTTGTGCCACGTGGCACTCTCCTCAAATTTCTAATGTAAATGTGTTATGTCTATGTGTACTCCTCACTTTAAATGAAATGTGTAAGTGCAAGGTTCCGAACACGTGACATTTGAAATGAAAAGTAAGAGCTTAACCATCAATACAATGACTTCGTTGTCTAATGTTTCAAATAAAATATGATGAAGTCTTGTAATAATTATAATTAACTAAAAAGACTTAAACAACTATATATATCTCTAACACTCTTATTACGTAACTTACAAGAGAATATTGATGTCATATGCTCTTACTATAATTCCTTCAAGGTATTTCTTCAAACTCAAATCTTTCAATTTTTTTTATTTATCACGTCGTGACGTGAACTTTTTAATTTCTTAATGGACAAAAATACGAAAAGTAGCAAAATAAATTACTAAATTTAATAATAGTAACATATTTGTTTATTGTCACTGATCCTAGGCATCGCGCGAGCTAAAAAAAACTAGCTAGTTTAGTTCTTAATATCTAAGTTGGGGTAAATTTTATGCTAATGGTAGGTGGGTAAAGTTTCATATTATTGATGTTATTCTTCTCATACATGAATGCTTATGAGTGATAATTATTGTGGAAGAAACTGATTCTATTTTGTTGTTATTCTTGCTCGAGTTTAGTGGTTAGAATCCTTGTTTTATTGTCTTCTGTATAATTTATGTTCTGGTTAGTAAATTTTGTAAATCATATCATTATGTTGTTATGAATTAGCTTGAACATGATCATGCTGTTGTTAATTTGTGAGCATGAATATGTGATGCCTGCTGGTTTTAGTCGCTTGAAGAAAAATTTGTTTGTTGTTGTTCGTGATGTTTTCTGTCTAAACTAATGTATGCCAGCAGATTGTGTGTGTATGCGCCGAGTGCAGGTAATTGCGTCGAGTGCATTAGTACTACGCCAAGCGCATGGGTTTGCGCTGCGTGCAAGCTTTTGTGTAGAACACGAGCTCGCGTTTGTAGTTGCTAACGTATTGCCACGGCCGTTCCTGACGATTATTGGGCCCGGGGCAATATATAAAAAAGGGCCCTTAATATATAATAAATTTAATAAAATATGCATGTCTCTATGATAAAACTAATTCAGAATTGACTAACTCATATTTATCTGTCACTGTTTCTTCAATAAAAAGAAATTTTTCATTTTTATATGATTAATATATATCTAATATTCACTTCGTTGTAGACAGATCTGAACACTTATTAGTTCACATAATTTAAGGAATAATAGTGGAATCATACCAAAACTAAAAGTGTTTAAACAAACAAAAAACAAAAGTGTTCAAACTATTATGGGACAGATGGAGTAGCTCGTAATAAGCTAGATAAACTAATAACTGAATGAATAAAATTTGAATATCAAAATATACAAAAAAAATTTATCACCCAACGCTTATAAAAAATATTAGAAATCTAAGTATAGACTTCAGATTGTATACATTATTTTTTTAACAATTTACAATTTTAAGGTAGATAAGATATAAAATGGTACAATCAACAAGAATTTTTGCTCCTGTTGCTAGGATAGAAGCAACAGAATTTGATTGCATTTGTTGCATTCATGGGATTCAAGTTGTACCAAATGGACGTAAAATGTGCATTTTTAAGTGGTTTTTTACTTGAAGACGTCTATATGGAACAACCTCTTGGATTTGAGAATCCTGATCTTCCAAATAAGATCTATAAGCTTGATAAAGCTCTTTATGGTTGAAACAAGCTCCTAGATCTTGGTATGAAATGTTTTCAAAATTCTTGTTTTCACATGATTTCATAAGAGGTAAAGTTGATAGAACCCTATTCTTTCGATTAAAAGGAACAAACATATTAGTAGTCCAGATTTATGTTTATGATATAACATTCGGTGCTACTAATGATCTTTTTTGTAAGGAGTTTGTTGATCTTATGAGTAGTGAGTCCGAAATGAGTATGGTGGGAGAGTTGAGCTTCTTTTTGGGATTGCAAATCAAGCAAATTTAAAAAGGAACAATGATCCATCAATAAAAATATGTCACGGAACTGCTGGAGAAATATGGACTGGAACAATAAAAAACCAATTACACTCCCATAGGAACAAGAACAAGATTAGATGAAGATTCAAAGGGTAAGTGTGTAAACGAGAAGCAATATAGAGGTATGATTGGTTCATTACTCTACTTAACTGCAAGTAGGCCTAATATTGCTTTTAGTGTTGTTTTACTGCACGATTCTAATTAAATCCCAAAGAATCTCACCTAATGGCAGTTAAGAGCATTCTTAGGTATTTGAAAGAAAGCGATGACTTATGTTTGTTCTATCCTCGAAGTGATATTTTTGACCTTGTAAGTTATTCTGATGCAGATTATGCTGGGGATTTAGTTAATCGCAAGAGCATATCAGGCATTGTTTAGTACGTAGGAACAAGCTTGGTCTCATGGAGTTCAAAGAAGCAGAATACAGTTGCTTTGTCCACTGCAGAGGCAGAGTATGTGGTTGCTGCTGCATGTTGTTCCAGGGTCCTTTGGATCAAGCAATTAGAGGTAAGAGACTTTGGTATTACGTTTAAGTGCGTTCCTATCTATTATGATAAGAGTAGTGTTATTTGCATTTCCAAGGATTCACTTCATCATTCAAGGGTCAAGCATTTACACATTAGGCATCATTTCCTTAAGGACAATGTAGAAAAGGTCTTGTAAAAGTTGAATTGTGTCCTACTGAAAATCAAATAGCTGACATATTGACTAACCACTTGCTAAAAGTTTGAGAAAATTCGCTTAGAGCTAGAGATGATTAGAATACATTAAGTGTACTACTTCAAATAAAACCCTTAGTTATAAAATTATACTAAGTGGCCAACAACATATTGTGAATTTATTCATTCAATACACAACCATGGTAAAAGACTCACATTCCGTCTTCATAATACTCCCCTTATTGTCAATGCATATACTTGAGCAAAAAAAAGTAAGAGCTATGTACATATAGCTTGAATATGTAACATACATGAGTTCACACCTTCTCCATTTTTTTTCACGTAAATATTTTATCCATTTTATTTTATTCCATTTTATTTTTCTAATAAATTTATTATCTTTCCTCATACATCCCCCACAAATAAGTTTCTTTTGACAACGCTTCACCAGCGTTCATGTACAAATCTAAAAATAAAATAATTCAACGGGTTTTAAGAAGGAAAAAGCCGCATTTAATTACTTTTTCCCATCCCTCATAAATCTACCCAAATAAAACCCATCACATAAAATTAATTTACACGATAAATTCACCTCTTTTACCACAAAACGATTAACTATGCAAACCACTTTTCTCTCTCTCCCAAACTTCTCCACTTTATCTTCTTCACCAAAACTCTCAAATGGCTCCCAAACAAAAAACCTCCGATGATACCCTGAATTTTCCAACAGAAAAATCTTCACCTCTGTTGGATTACAACGGAAGTGAGACTGAATCTTCCAATTCAAATGAAAATTCTCTGGTTTCTCAAGACAATTCAACAGAAATGAAGTAATTTCTCCAAAGAAGGAAGATGATTTGGATGACGCAGAAACAAAGCACGAAAAGGAAGCCTTGGTTCCCACAAAAGGGGTAAGAAATCTAAGTCTTCCAAACACATTATAGGAATTTGCATTAATTTTTTATGGTGTAAGAAAATTAAGTGGAGTCAGTTTCTTAATCTTGCTAAATTTCAAAATTGGGGTAAAGTGTTAAGTTTTGATGAGGGTCTTTATGAGAGTGAGATGAGTGAGTTTGTTTCTAGTTTTCAAAATAATGAAGGATTGTGCATTAGTGTTGTGAATGGCAAGTTGGTCAAATTCACTGAAAAGTCGTTGGGTGAGTGGTTTGAGCCTTTGAGGTACCAACTGATGGGTACAAAGACTATGTTAAGGGTAGGGAAAAATTGAATGTTAATGGTGCGTCTAATGCTACTATTCCGGGTTACTTTGGGGGTAAGGATATTGACATGTCCCTAGATCAAAAGATCTCTCTCCTTTCCACAAATTTCTCTTTTACTCAGTTTGACATTTTATTTTACTAAGAACCTCCAAGAGGACTTAAGCGAGCCTCATGGATCTTTCTTTGATGTTCTGCCTTGTTAAGAATATAAAAATCAACTTCCTTGCTTTAATTTAATGATCTCTCATCTTTCCTACTGTAAGGTTGGGTATGCTAACCTCATTTCTATTATTCTCAAAAAGAACCAAATTAAACTCCCTTCTAGTACCTCCTTTGATCAAGAGCCTGACAACTATTTGACCAAGGAGACTTTATCTAGGCTGTCTTTCAGGGTACAGGGTGGAAAGTTGGATTTTGAGGTAGCAGAACCTAAGGGAAAGGGAGAGACTGGGATAAAGAAGAAGTTTTGGGAGGAGGTCAGTAATGAAGGATCTAGGTCAGTGAGAAAAAGCCAAAAGATTGCTGAGACCAAGGCTCTAAAGGAACAAGGACATGGTGTTGTTCATATAAACCTGGATGAGGATAAGGTCACTCCAAGATCACAGGCTGTTGATTTTCCCCTTCTCTCCACTACTGGTCTCCATGGACTGCTACATTCACTTCAAGATTCTTTGTCTCTCCTGCACACAAGGGTCCAGGGTGTTGAAGTCAGAATTGCTCGAATTGATCTTCAGTAGGAGCAGTTTCTAGCAGCTGTGAAGAGAGGAGAAGCTGCTGTGATGGAGAAGATTGACGATGTTGTCTCTTCTTTCTCTGTTTTCCCCAAGCCCTAATTCCCCAATTACTTTTCCTTCCCTATAATCTGATGAAATAATGATATTTTTTTTGGTTTGTATTAAACAGCGGTGGTTTGTTGTTAGTTTATTTTATCATCTTTTGGACGTGCCTCGCACATCAACAAATATTATTTTTTTCATATATCTTCTCTCTTTTCATTTTGCTTATCTTCTTGTCCTCGTTGCTTCTTTCCTTTTTCTTTTTCATGAACTCAACGTGCATTTCTCATGTCTCAGTGCATTGCTCTCATTTAACTATGCTCATTAAAATGTTTGGATGGCTAGCATTATTAGATGCACGTTTGAGCTACTAAGCCTTGACATTGCTGTATATGATACACTCTGTTAGTCTTGGACGAACACTTAAGCAACTACAAGAGGGGAGTTGAATTGTAGTTGGAGAGATTTTCAAACTTTTCGCGGAAATAAAAGAATGATTAAGTAAGAAAGAAATAATGGCATGAATTAAGAAAGAACTAGGAACACGAGATTTTTACAAGGAAAACTTCTTAGGCCAATAGGAAGAAAAACCTTGACCACGAGGGATTTTGACTCAATTCTCTTTAATAACTTTTAGGCCAAAAGACTCTCTTTTGTACAACCTAAACTTAGACCGACTCTGTTCCTCTAGGAACTGGTTCCCTATCAGCCTGTTCCCCCTGAACAGTTGACTTCTCCCTTGACTTCACTCAAAGTCTTTTCTCTTTCTATCTTCTCTTTCTCTTTCTCTTTTTCTCTCAAAATGATTACGGACTTAGAGTCACTCAACCCAATCTATAATACATCAATTTCTAAGAAGAAGACAACCAAATGTACTTTCTCTAAGAATATTACATAAAATTCTAAAAGTCTATTTCGAGATCATTACAAAACTCTATTTGTAGAGACCTTTTTCTTCTCGAATTCTTCTCCACGATCTTCTCAAGATCTTCTCCATTATCCCACGTAGCTTCAGCCACTTCTCCACAATGTATCCGTTTATAATTCCGTTGGCAGTTGGCTTCCTTAAACGTAGCCACTTATCCAGGTTCACACGCCTTAAAGATAGAGTGGTTATTGTGGTTCCTAAAATGTAGGAACTACCTCAACGTTCTATTTTTAAGCGCATCATTAGGTTAGTGATTTTGCGGCTCCTAGATTGTAGGCAACCGAAGATGCTGCACACACAGTAACTGAACACAATATTATGGAACCTTAATATATTCATTTGTTACATCCATAATATTAACCGGATATCACAAATAAGTTATAAACAACTTAATCTTGATTAAACACCTAATCAATTCTTCATAAGTTATTTAACATGTTATTTGTGAAATCTAAAGATAACTAAACTAATTAAAACTAAAAGAATAAATCTAACAAAATAAAATAAACAAAACTAGAAAAATAAATCTAAGACATATACAAATTACGTCTAACATAATAAACTAAAAACCGGATTTAATAAACTAAAAACATGTAAACTTTAATTATATGTCATTATCAAAATAGTGAAATAACACACTCTTAGAGTCCTGCTGGATTTTTAGTTGTCTTTGATGATGAAAAAAGGGGGAAGTAGTAGAGTGGCACATAAAATAACATTCTCGTCTTTTTAGTTTCTGGGTGATGCTTTTCATTTTTTTCTTCTTGTCTGTGCAAACCTTCTTAGTGTGTTAGATAGTAGTGTTAGTTTTGATTTTTTAATCTTTTGGTAGTTTTGTTTCTTTATGTTTATAATCCCATTAGCTCTTGATTCTTTTGCTACAGTCTATTTTGGTTTCTTTCTTTCATATTTTTATATGTCTTATATTTGCCATCATTAAAAAGGGAGAATATTGTTGTATTCCATGTTTTGATGATGCTAAATACTTAGGTTGTTATATTATTTTTGTTTAGCAAAAAGTATAAAGTCCAAAAATAATGTAATGTTTACTTATATTTTATATATATATATATATATTATATATATAATATATATATATATATATATATATATATATATATAATATATATATATATATTATATATATATAATATATATATATTATATATATATATATATATATTATATATATATATATATATAAGTGAGTTCGTGTGAGAATGCATACTTACATGAGAAATGAGAATGAATTTTACGCGCTATAACTCTTATGAAAAAGGCTTGTAACTCCAAAAAAAAAAAGAATATTAGAAAAAAAAATTAATTTTTTTTTTTGGGCTCAAATTTTTTTAGGCGGGTATAACTCTAATGAACAAGTATTGTAACTCTAAGCCGATCGTGTGGTTGAGATTCATTCTCATTTCTCATGTAAGAAGCATTCTCATGTGATCTCGCCCCTATATATATATATATATATATATATATATATATATATATATATATATATATATAGAAGTAAGTTCATATGAGAATGCATACTTATATGAGAAATGAGAATGAATTCTACACGCTATAACTCTAATGAACAAGTGATGTAACTTTAATGAAAAAGTGATGTAACTCCAAAAAAAAAAAAAATTAGAAAAAATATTTCGAAAAAAAAAATTTTTTTTTTTGGGTTTGAATTTTTTCAGGGGTATAACTCTAATGAACAAGTGTTGTAACTCTAATCCAATCGTGTGGTTGAGATTCATTCTCATTTCTCATGTAAGGAGCATTCTCATGTGATCCTGCCCCTATATATATATATATATATATATATATATATATATATATATATATATATATATATATATATATATTATGGAGAAGGATTTTTATTTAATCTAAGTCAAGATATTATTCACTAGTAGAAAAAAGGCTACTTGCTGCGGTTAAAAAGTGCCCTATTGCTGCGGAATAGGGCGCGCAGCAATTAAGGGCGCAGCAATAGGTATTAATAATATTGCTGCGGTTTTAAACCGCAGCAATATAACGTAATATTGCTGCGGTTTTAATGACCAAACCGCAGCAAGATGCATTTTTTTAATATTAAAAAAGTACACATATTGCTGCGGTTTTGGGCCCAAAACCGCAGCAATAGGTACATTTTTTTCAAAAAAAAAATTTTTTTTTTTAAATTAAAATTTTCAATGTTAAAAGTACTTAAAATGCAATAAAAACTAAAAGTAACTAAAACATTATATCAGATCAACCAGCTAAAATACTACTAATAACATTTACCGCTGCATAAATGCATAAGCATAATCTAAACAAAGGTTACTCAAGACAACTCGTATTTCAACCAAAATAAATCGAAAATACAGAAACTGATCTAAAAAACAAAAAAATTTAAAAAAATCCTAAAACAAAAATTACATATACATCTAAAAACGAAACAAATCAAAAAAAAATCCTAAAACAAAACATCTACATACAAATCTTAAAAAACGAAAAAAAAACAAAAAAAAAAAACGAAAAAAGAACCAAAAAAAATAACAAAACAGATCTAGATTTGTTTTATTCTTGTCGAAACGAAGGACCGATCGAGAACCAAAAAAAATTACAAAACAGAACGAAGGACCGCACCAATGACGACGGCTTCATATCTAAGTCTGATTTCTGGAACTCGACAAGCAGAGAAGTCGACAAGCAGAACGAAAGAACTCTGATATCCTTCGCCTTTTAACCCAACATCTATTCGAAGGACGCAGGCTTCAGATTCGAAGGACGCAGGCTTCAGATTCGAAGGACGAAGGACGAACGAGTTGAAAGGAGTTGTACAAGATTCAAAGGACGAAGAGTTGAGAGGAGTTTGTGCAGCGAAAAGGAAGATGAAAGGACGAACGAGTTGAGAGAAATAAGGGAGATAGAAGAGGAGCGAGATTTGAGAGGAGGGAGGGAGGCGCGACATGGGGCAGTTTTAGTTATAAATAGGTTATTTTAGGGTTTCCAAACTCGCCGCGTCCTTTTTTTTTTAGACAAGACAATATTGCTGCGGTTTTGGGCGGGAAACCGCAGCAATATATTTTAAAAATATTTTTTATTATATTGCTGCGGTTTGCCGCCCAAAACCGCAGCAATATTAGTGTTTTCAGGACCCACATTTTTTTCAAAATGTATCCGTTGAACAATATTGCTGCGGTTTTGGGTGGGAACCGCAGCAATATTGTTATTTTCTAATTTTTCTTTTCTTTTTGCGTGTAATATTGCTGCGTATAGGTAAAACCGCAGCAATATCACCGCAGCAAATAGCATTTATTCTACTAGTGATTTTATGCACTTTGAATTATTATCATATGGTATGTTTGATAATCTAGTAACTTAGAATCTTTGAAACAAAGATTCTCCAAGTTATTAGATAGTTGTTGTTGTTGCTTTGTTTGAAAGACAGTTGAAGAATCGTGGCATAAAAAGTGGAGCTAACTGCGTGAAGTCCTCCAACTACCTTGCTACACTCACTGGAAATACTCCCACTAACGGATAGTGGAGTTCGTTTATTTCCATTGCAAAAAACATGGAGCAAGTGCAGCGAAAATTCAGCCATGATCTTCACACCATTACAAGCACACATCATGGAGGATGTGGAGCATTATAATTTCAAAAGAGGAGGTTATTTTAAAAGAAAGAGAACAACTTTCTTGAGCGAAAAATTGAGAATTACTTAAGCTTTCTGTAACACCCCGATAATTCTCTCTTTTTTGGAAAATACTTTTATAATATAAAAGTAGAAAATTACCCAAGTATTATCGCCCGTGTGATAACGTATCGTCTTATTCAGAATTTTGCAGTGGAAAACAATTAACTAAAATTTAACTTTATTATAACTCAATAAATAAATAACAAGTGTTTAAAACTTAAACCAACCAACCTAAACAACTCAAACGAACTTAAATACAATATGTTCTTAAAAATGCAGAAATTAAACTATGCTAGTTACACAATCTCTCCACTCCAGATTCTCAATGATGCACATCTGCGAACCTGTAATGTCAATGCTATACTGAATCTGGTCACCAGCCATAAAGGATCATCACATGATCAATAAGGTAAAGCCATGATCACACACACAAACAACGCACGTAATCAGCAAAGCTGAGTACTACATATTAAACATAAGCCTTCCTAAACATGATACTACATAAATAACATGCAGGGATAAATAAAAATATAATCATATAACATTCTGCAGATAACTTTTACTGAACTAAACTCTAAACATCATTTCTCACTTTAATGGAATAGTTATTGGAACTGAGTTGTCTTATCTACTAATGTCTTCACCTACGAAGACGAAACACGGGTGCTACTAGGCACTACAACGCATTTCAGATTGACCTACGATATCGAGGAACTTTTGCTAACTGAAAAAGAAATGGTGATCAATCCATTCCTGTAAAAAGCCATGGCTCGCTACCATGTACTCCAACTCCTAATGTCCAACTCTAGACGTGCACCAGTCTAAAGTCTATAACTATTCTTGTTACACTTTACGTTATTTACATATTATCACTTGTTATGACACACACACAAGCAACACATAAATAATAATCAGACAGTCACAACTGAACTTCTTTTATCTTCGGATTTAATAAGTGATCACAACTTACGATCCAAGAATACTTTCTTTTTAATCTCAACTTTCTTGTTGAATCTAGCCAACAATAATCTTACCTTTATATAGGCATAACTTGTCAAACTTACCAAATAAGGTCCACAGTCCTCATAAGATAATAAAATAATACTCAACAAGGAATACATGAATAACATGATTCAATCTCTATAACATATATTAATTCTTCATGCGAATTAATAAATAAACTTTCTTTTCATGCTTGCATCAATTATTCTATACAAACATATAATCTAGTATTCATAATAAATCTCAAATCACATGCTTGTACACAGGCATAAAACATGTAAATCAATTACTAGAAATCACATATATATGAACAAAATAAGTTCCTATACATGATACTAAAATTTATTCTCCTTAAAACATGATACTAATCACATACACGTAATTATGTACGTACCTCGTGTAAACTAGCATGTAGGCCACTTTTAATCATTTAAAAGTCCCCTACGAGATATTCTCCACCTAGAAATCAATATAACCGAAATTAATAACTTTAAATAAAATTACAGCATCCTTAAAGTACTTAAAACCCCCTTTAAATACGTTTAAAAGTTGATTTTAATATCAAAACTTGAATTATTTTTAATTCCTAGCATAGTACTACCATACTAGTAACTAAAAACTCTTAAAACTCTATAAATAAACCATTTATAAAATTACAGCAACTTTAAAAATTAATAAACCTCCTTTAAACATATATAACATATTTAAAATCATATTCTAAGTAAATCTCATAGTATCTAATATGCTACTATGGTTTTTTTAGCAATTTAAAACCCAAAAAATTCATGTTTTCATGATTAAAGCTAAAATCTAATCATAATAACAACTCTGAAAATTTTCTTATAATATAAACTATAGATGATCGAAATTACTTATCAAAACAGTAATTTTTACTAATAATCATGATTAAAAACAAAAGAAAACATAAAAATATAGTCTTTAATAGAATCTTGAGAAAGAAGAAAAGAAAACAACCAACAAAGGAGAGAACAGAGAGGCGCCGGAATAACGGACCACGGCAGCAACATGACGGCAGCAACTCAGCGACTTTTGAAAGGCTTGTGACGTTTCTTGTTGAAGAAGAAACATTACTTGAAGAAGAAGAAAGGAATTTGGAAGAGAAAAGAAGAAAAGAAGAAAAGAAGAAAAGAAGAAAAGGAATTTAATTCTGTGATGTTTAGCCTTGTACTCAGCCTCTGAGTTGGCCTGTCCTGCAGGCTAATAACCTCAAGGGTTGGTCTTCGGACCAATTATCTTTCCTAATAATAATAATATAGGACATGCAAAAATTCTTATATATGGCCGGCCACACCTATAATATGAGTGTGGCCGACCCATATAAAAGGCTCATAGAGATTTTACAGCCAAAAAGAGCTCACATGACCCAGCTTTTCTCTCTCCCCTTTTCCTCTTTCTTCCTCCTTCCTCTTTTCCTCTTTGAACTAGTTATTAGACCCGGGATATGCCCCGGGTAAGAAAAAAATTCATTTATTAATATAATACTTTATGATAATAACACTAAATACAACTTAGCCTAATGGTTAAAACTTTAGTATATATACTTGAGGTCTCGGGATTAAACCCTATACTATGCAATTTCTTAATTATTTTATTGTACATGGATTACATGAACTAAAACTTTTTAGGGAGAGCGCTACCTAGCACATTTTCTTGTTTTCGCACGCCTTTTAATATATTTGCATAGATTTATGAGCTTGAGTTCAATGAATTCGCGACCCATATTTGCTCTCTCCTCTGTTCCTCTCTCTTCCTCCTTTCCACATCCTCCATTCCAATAAACCCTACGGAAAAGAAAAATCACTCGAACAACAACCACCACAAAACTGACCCGAAACAAAAACAACAACAACAAAATCAGCAAGAATCACAGCAAAAGTCACAACAATCAAGCTCAAAGCAGCGAAATACAATACGAACATGCATTCACGAAGTAGCACTACCAAAACATTTCATCTGAAAAAAAGACTCATCCATTTATGGAACTCTTTCAACCCATAGCTTCAACTATTCGTCGGCGAAAATGGCGAGAAATTCGTGCTCCTCACCTGCTGGAATTGATGTTTATATACAAGCTCAAGCTCTTTTCCTCGGCCGTCATTATAAGAGTGTTTTAAGTGGTAGATTTGTAGATATATGCGTGTGAAAATTTTAAGCGGCTATGATTATGATGATAGTGTGAGAGTAGTAGTAGATGTATCGGTGGTGTGATGATGATTAGGATGAGTTAATTTTGATAATTGGTATATTACTGGTGAATGGCAATGATTAGGCAATGATTAGGTGCTGGTGGTGGATACGGACCGACTAATTCCATCTAGACTTGGTGGGACTCGGTCCTTTTTTCTTCATACTAGTAACTCCAATTGTTACTAAAGGTAGTCTGATTTCTTCATATTAGTAATCTTATTATTTCATAAGAGTAACCTCATTTAATGATATGATGACTTTAATTAATCATATGAGTAACCTCAGTCGTTTACAAAAGTAATTAACTTCCATTTATTCATATGAGTAACCTCATTTGTTCATATCCATATCTGTAATCCCAATTGTTCACACAAGTTGTAACACTAAGATAATTCTCTCTTTTCAGAAATACCTTTATAATATAAAACTTAGAGAATTAGCAAAGCATTATCGCCCGTGTGATAACGTATCGGCTTATTCAGAATTTTGCAGAGGAAAACATAGAATTAATCTTTAAACTTTAATATAAATAAATAAATAAGTATTTAGAACAGCCAATCTAAATAAGTCTACTCAAACAACATAATAAAATATGTTCTTATTAATGCAGAAAAATAAAATATACTAGTTACACATTCTCTCCATTCCAGATTCCCAATGATGCACATGCACATCTGCGAACCTGTAATGTCAATGCTATACTGAATCTGCTCACCAAAATGGATCATCACAGCATCAATAAGGCAAAGCCATGATCACACACACAAACAACGCACGTAATTAGCAAAGCTGAGTACTACATACTAAAACATAAGCATTCCTAATATGATACTAATAACAACATGTAGGGATAAATAATAATATAATCATATAACATTCTGCAGACAACTTTTACTCAACTGAATTCTAAACATCTTTTTATTATTCAAATGGAATAGATATTGGACCGAGCTGTCCCACCAACGAATCATGCCTTCATTAAGAAGACGAAATACAGGCGTGACTCCGTATTCCAGAATGACCTGCGATATCGAGAAACTTTTGAAATAAAAGAGGGATGGTGATCAATCCATCTCCTAGAAAAAATCATGGGCTACCGCCATGTACTCTAACTCCCAATGTCCAACTCTTGACGTGCACTAGTTTAAAGTCTACAACTATTCTCGTTACACTTTACATTAATTACCAATTATTACTTGTTATGACATACATACAAGCAACACATAAATAAGAATCAAATAGTCACAACTTAACTTCTTTTATCTTAGGATTTAATAAGTGCTCACAACTTACAACCCAAGTTTATTTTCCTTTAATTCAATCCATCATATTTGTTGAACCTAGCCAACAATCCAACTTACCTTTACAAAGGCATAATTTATCAACTTACCAAATAAGGCCCAAAGTCACATAAGATAGTGAAAATAACAATATAGGGAACATATGAATAACATGATTCAATCCTATAACAAATATTAATTCCTCATGCGAATTAATAAATAAATTCCCTTCCACATGCTTGCATCAATTATTCCATACAAACATGAAATCTTTACTCATAATAAATCTCAAAATCACATGCTTGCACACATGCATAAAACATGTAACAATCAATAATACCAGAAATCACATATGAACTTAACAAGTTCCTATGCATGATACTAAAATTCTTTCTCCTTAAATCATGATACTGATCACATAGCACACAGGTATGTATGTACCTTATGTAAACTAGTCGACAGGCCACTTTTAGCTCCTTAAAAGTCTCCTACAGAATATTCTCTGCCTAGAAATCAATATAAACTAAAATCAATACCCTTACATAAAAATACAGCAACTCTAAAATATTAAAATCCCTTTAAATATATTCAAAAGTTGATTTTACTATCAAAACTTCATTACTTTTAATTCCTAGCATAGTACGTACTACCAAACTAGTAATTAAATTTCTTAAAACTCCATAAATAAAATCCTTTCTGAAATTCCAGCAACTTTAAAAATCATAAAACCTTCTTTCAACATATAGAAACATGTTTAAAATCATAATTTAAATCACTCTCATAGTATCTAATATGCTACTATGGTTTTCTAGTAATTAAAACCCTAAAAATCCATGCTTTAAATGATTAAAACTTCAATCTAACTATAATAAACAAATCTGAATTTTTATTCTTATAATATATAATATATATGAATCAAGATTATTATTAAAACAGTAAATTAAAACCAATAATCATGATTAACATTAAAAGAAAGCATAAAAACATAGTCTTTAATGGAATCTTGAGGAAGACGAAAAGAAATTAACCAACAAGAAGAAGAACAAGAACACATCAGAAAATAAGGAACCACAACAGCAGGCCAGCAGCCAGAATTCTGGCGATTATGGAGAGCTTTTTGACGTTTTTTGTTGAAGAAGAAACGTTACTTGAAGAAGAAAGAAAGAATCTTGAAAGAGACAAAGAGAGAGAAGGTCGAGAGAGAGGAGAGAGAGTCGTGAGAATTGAAAGAAAGGAGAGAGAAAATAATTCTTTTGTGGGGTAAAATAATTGTGTATTAGGATATTTATAAGAAGCTTCCCTTTTGAGCTTAGGAAAAAGAGTTTGGGCTCAATTAGAATTGATGATGAATAGGATAATTAATTTAGAACTTTAATCATTAATCTGACTCCTTTTCCTTATCCTTTTAGAATTTTGGATTCCTCAAGTCCATTAAACTTCTTTTCCAATATAAATTAGTATTTAAAACTTTTATCAAAGCATGCTATATTAATATATTTTTAACTTTCTTAAATACTTACAATAATTTCATTTGACTTTTAAAATAGTCAACCTTTTTAAATAGTCAAATCATTTTAAAACTAGATTATGTTTAAATATAAATATATAAATACTAAAATATTTTTATAAAATCCTTTAAAATTATGGGGGATTACACAAGTAACCACATAAAATTATATGAGTAACTCCATTTTATTCACATAAGTAACCCCATTTTGCTGATAAAAGTTACCCCTTCTATTGTTACGCACAACCTTAAAATATTATATGAGTTATCGCATTTAGTTTTTTGAATGACCTTGTTTAATCCTATGAGTAACCTATTTTAATCATATGATAAACTTAGTTTAATCTTGTGAGTAACCTCATTTATTCATACGAGTAATCCCAATTGTTTACAAAAATAACCCCAATTTATCAATATAAGTAACCTTATATATTTATAAGAGGAGCTCCAATTGTTCACAAAAGTACTCTTATTTATCAATACAAGTAACCTCATTTATTTATACGAGTAACCTCATTTGTTTATAAGAGTAACCTCATTTGGTCATAAAATAATGCTATTTAAACATACGAGTAACCGCACCTGTTCACAATAGTAACTCCATTTATTCATATGAGTAACCCCATTTATTCATACGAGTAACCCCATTTATTCATACACCTAACCTCGCTTAATCATACAAGTAACTCCAATGTTCACAAAACTAACCTCATTTCTTCATACAACTTAATTTTATGAGGCCCTATCTAATCATATGAGTTACCCCAACTATTCACAAAAGTAGCCTCATTTCTTCATACGAGTAACCTCATTCATTCATAAGAGTAAACTAATTAGTATTCCCTTTTATTATAAAAGTTCACATTTATTTATAGAAGTGACACCTTTTTAATGTTAAGAGTAACCATATACTCATACAAGTAATTTTATCTGCTCATAAGAGTAACTTCATTTGTTCATAAACATTTATGCACAAGGGTCAACTTCAAAAGGTCATATCTCACAACACACTCAATATTTTTGAAAAATTTAGTTGGAGATAAAAATTAGGCTCGATATCTTTCTAACGCTGTCATTTGACTTTTAAAATAGTCAGCCTTTTTAAATAGTTAAATGATTTTAAAACTAGATTATGTTAAAATATAAATATATAAATACTAAAATATATTTATAAAATCCTTTAAAATTATGGGGGATTACACAAGTAACCACATAAAATCATATGAGTAACTCCATTTTATTCACATAAGTAACCCAATAAAAGTTAGCCCTTCTATTGTTACGCACAACCTTAAAATATTATATGAGTTATCTCATTTGGTGTTTTTAGTGACCTTGTTTAATCCTATGAGTAACCTATTTTAATCATATGATAAACTTAGTTTAATCTTGTGAGTAACCTCATTTATTCTTACGAGTAATCCAATTTGTTTACAAAAATAACCCCCATTTACCAATATGAGTAACCTTATATATTTATAAGAGGAGCTCCAATTGTTCACAAAATTACTCTCATTTATCAATACAAGTAACCTCATTTATTTATACGAGTAACCTCATTTGTTTATAAGAGTAACCTCATTTAATCATAAAATAATGCTATTTAATCATACGAGTAACCGCACCTGTTCACAATAGTAACTCCATTTATTCATAAGAGTAACCCCATTTATTCATACGAGTAACCCCATTTATTCATACACATAACCTCGCTTAATCATACAAGTAACTCCAATGATCATAAAAGTAACCTCATTTTTCATACAACTTAATTTTATGACGCCCTATCTAATCATATGAGTAACCCCAACTATTCACAAAATTAACCTCATTTCTACATACGAGCTCCCTCATTCATTCATAAGAGTAAACTAATTAGTATTCCCTTTTATTATAAAAGTTCACATTTATTTATAGAAGTGAAACTTTTTTACTGTTAAGAGTAACCATATACTCATACAATTTATTTTATCTGCTCATAAGAGTAACTTCATTTATTCATAAACATTTGTGCACAAGGGTCAACTTCGAAAGGTCATATTTCACAGCACACTCAATATTTTTGGAAAATTTAGTTGGAGATAAAAATTAGGCTCGATATCTTTCTAACGCTGGTCAAATGCTCGATTCTGATGAAAAGCGAGTGAGATATTTTTTAAAACTTTTATCAAAGCATGCTTAATTAAAATATTTTTAACTTTCTTAAATTCTAAATAATTTCATTTGACTTTTAAAATAGTCAACCTTTTTAAATAGTCAAATCATTTTAAAACTAGATTATGTTCAAATATAAATATATAAATACTAAAATATTTTTATAAAATCCTTTAAAATTATATGAGTAACTCCATTTTATTCACTTAAGTAACCCAATTTTGCTGATAAAAGTTACCCCTTCTATTGTTACGCACAACCTTAAAATATTATATGAGTTATCTCATTTAGTTTTTTGAATGACCTTGTTTAGTCCTATGAGTAACCTATTTTGATCATATGATAAACTTAGTTTAATCTTGTGAATAACCTTATTTATTCATACGAGTAATCCCAATTGTTTACAAAATAACCCCCATTTATCAATATGAGTAACCTTATATATTTATAAGAGGAGCTCCAATTGTTCACAAAATTACTCCCATTTATCAATACAAGTAAACTCATTTATTTATACGAGTAACCTCATTTGTTTATAAGAGTAACCTCATTTAATCATACAATAATGCTATTTAATCATACGAGTAACTGCACCTGTTCACAATAGTAACTCCATTTATTCATACGAGTAACCCCATTTATTCATACACATAACCTCGCTTAATCATACAAGTAACTCCAATGTTCATAAAAGTAACCTCATTTCTTCATACAACTTAATTTTATGACGCCCTATCTAATCATATGAGTAACCCCAACTATTCACAAAATTAACCTCATTTCTACATACGAGCTCCCTCATTCATTCATAAGAGTAAACTAATTAGTATTCCCTTTTATTATAAAAGTTCACATTTATTTATAGAAGTGACACCTTTTTACTGTTAAGAGTAACCATATACTCATACAAGTAATTTTATCTGCTCCTAAGAGTAACTTCATTTATTCATAAACATTTGTGCACAAGGGTCAACTTCAAAAGGTCATATTTCACAGCACACTCAATATTTTTGGAAAATTTAGTTGGAGATAAAAATTAGGCTCGATATCTTTCTAACGCTAGTCAAACGCTCGATTCTGATGAAAAACGAGTGAGATATTTTTTAAAATTTTTATCAAAGCATGCTTAATTAAAATGTTTTTAACTTTCTTAAATTCTAAATAATTTCATTTGACTTTTAAAATAGTCAACCTTTTTAAATAGTCAAATCATTTTAAAACTAGATTATGTTCAAATATAAATATATAAAAACTAAAATATTTTTATAAAATCCTTTAAAATTATGGGGGATTACACAAGTAACCACATAAAATCATATGAGTAACTCCATTTTATTCACATAAGTAACCCAATTTTGCTGATAAAAGTTACCCCTTCTATTGTTACGCACAACCTTAAAATATTATATGAGTTATCTCATTTAGTTTTTTGAATGACCTTGTTTAATCCTATGATTAACCTATTTTAATCATATGATAAACTTAGTTTAATCTTGTGAGTAACCTTATTTATTCATACGAGTAATCCCAATTGTTTACAAAATAATCCCCATTTATCAATATGAGTAACCTTATATATTTATAAGAGGAGCTCCAATTGTTCACAAGATTACTCCCATTTATCAATACAAGTAACCTCATTTATTTATACGAGTGACCTCATTTGTTTATAAGAGTAACCTCATTTAATCATAAAATAATGCTATTTAAACATACGAGTACTCGCACCTGTTCACAATAGTAACTCCATTTATTCAGATGAGCAACCCCATTTATTCATACGAGTAACCCCATTTATTCGTATACGTAACCTCGCTTAATCATGCAAGTAACTCCAATGTTCACAAAAGTAACCTCATTTCTTCATACAACTTAATTTTGTGAAGCCTTATCTAATCATATGAGTAACCCCAACTATTCACAAAAGTAACCTCATTTCTTCATACGAGTAACCTCATACATTCATAAGAGCAAACTAATTAGTATTCCATTTTATTATAAAAGTTCACATTTATTTATAGAAGTGACACCTTTTACTGTTAAGAGTAACCATATACTCATACAAGTAATTTTATCTGCTCACAAGAGTAACTTCATTTGTTCATAAATATTTGTGCACAAGGGTCAACTTCAAAAGGTCATATCTCACAGCACACTCAATATTTTTGGAAAATTTAGTTGGAGATATAAATTAGGCTCGATATCTTTCTAACGCTAGTCAAACGCTCGATTCTGATGAAAAACGAGTTATATATTTCTTAAAAATTTTATCAAAGCATGCTTAAATAAAATATTTTTAACTTTCTTAAATTCTTAAAATAATTTCATTTCACTTTTTAAAATAGTCAACCTTTTTAAATAGTCAAATCATTTTAAAACTAGATTATGTTTAAATATAAATATATAAATATACTAAAATAGTTTTATAAAATCCTTTAAAATTATGGGGGATTACACAAGTAACCACATAAAATCATATGAGTAACTCCATTTTATTCACATAAGTAACCCCATTTTGCTGATAAAAGTTACCCCTTCTATTGCTACGCGCAACCTTAAAATATTATATGAGTTATCTCATTTAGTTAATGACATTGTTTAATCCTATAAGTAACCTATTTTAATCATATGATAAACTTAGTTTAATCTTGTGAGTAACCTCATTTATTCATACGAGTAATCCCAATTTTTTACAAAAATAACCCCCATTTATCAATATGAGTAACCTTATATATTTATAAGAGGAGCTCCAATTGTTCACAAAGTTACTCTCATTTATCAATACAAGTTACCTCATTTATTTATACGAGTAACCTCATTTGTTTATAAGAGTAACCTCATTTAATCATAAAATAATGCTATTTAATCATATGAGTACTCGCACCTGTTCACAATAGTAACTCCATTTATTCATATGAGCAACCCCATATATTCATACGAGTAACCCCATTTATCATATACGTAACCTCGCTAAATCATGCAAGTAACTCCAATGTTCACAAAAGTAACCTCATTTCTTCATACAACTTAATTATGTGACGCCCTATCTAATCATATGAGAAACCCCAGCTATTCACAAAAGTAACCTCATTTCTTCATACGAGTAACCTCATTCATTCATAAGAGTAAACTAATTAGTATTCCCTTTTATTATAAAAGTTCACATTTATTTATAGAAGTGACACCTTTTTACTGTTAAGAGTAACCATATACTCATACAAGTAATTTTATCTGCTCATAAGAGTAACTTCATTTGTTCATAAACATTTGTGCACAAGGGTCAACTTCAAAAGGTCATATCTCCCAGCACACTCAATATTTTTGGAAAATTTAGTTGGAGATAATAAAAATTAGGCTCGGTATCTTTCTAACGCTAGTCAAACGCTCGATTCTGATAAAAAACGAGTGAGATATTTTATAAAACTTTTATCAAAGCATGCTTAATTATAATATTTTTAACTTTCTTAAATTCTTAAAATAATTTCATTTTACTTTTAAAATAGTCAATCTTTTTAAATAGTCAAATCATTTTAAAACTAGATTATGTTCAAATATAAATATATAAATACTAAAATATTTTTATAAATTCCTTTAAAATTATGGGGGATTACACAAGTAACCACATAAAATCATATGAGTAACTCCATTTTATTCACATAAGTAACCCAATTTTGCTGATAAAAGTTACCCCTTCTATTGTTACGCACAACCTTAAAATATTATATGAGTTATCTCCTTTAGTATTTTTAATGACCTTGTTTAATCCTATGAGTAACCTATTTTAATCATATGATAAACTTAGTTTAATCTTGTGAGTAACCTCATTCATTCATAAGAGTAAACTAATTAGTATTCCCTTTTATTATAAAAGTTCACATTTATTTATAGAAGTGACACCTTTTTACTGTTAAGAGTAACCATATACTCATACAAGTAATTTTATCTGCTCATAAGAGTAACTTCATTTGTTCATAAACATTTGTGCACAAGGGTCAACTTCAAAAGGTCATATCTCACAGCACACTCAATATTTTTGGAAAATTTAGTTGGAGATAATAAAAAGTTAGGCTCGGTATCTTTCTAACGCTAGTCAAACGCTCGATTCTGATGAAAAACGAGTGAGATATCTTTTTAAAATTTTATCAAAGCATGCTTAATTATAATATTTTTAACTTTCTTAAATTCTTAAAATAATTTCATTTGACTTTTCAAAATAGTCAACCTTTTTAAATAGTCAAATCATTTTAAAACTAGATTATGTTTAAATATAAATATATAAATACTAAAATATTTTTATAAAATCCTTTAAAATTATGGGGGATTACACAAGTCCATATAAAATCATATGAGTAACTCCATTTTATTCACATAAGTAACCCCATTTTGCTGATAAAAGTTACCCCTTCTATTGTTACGTGCAACCTTAAATTATTATATGAGTTATCTCATTTAGTTTTTTGAATGACCTTGTTTAATCCTATGAGTAACCTATTTTAATCATATGATAAAGTCAGTTTAATCTTGTGAGTAACCTCATTTATTCATACGAGTAATCCCAATTTTTTACAAAAATAACCCCCATTTATCAATATGAGTAACCTTATATATATATAAGAGGAGCTCCAATTGTTCACAAAATTACTCTCATTAATCAATACAAGTAACCTCATTTATTTATACGAGTAACTCATTTGTTTATAAGAGTAACCTCATTTAATCATAAAATAATGCTATTTAATCATACGAGTACTCGCACATGTTCACAATAGTAACTCCATTTATTCATATGAGCAACCCCATTTATTCATACGAGTAACCCCATTTATCATATACGTAACCTATCTAAATCATGCAAGTAACTCCAATGTTCACAAAAGTAACCTCATTTCTTCATACAACTTAATTTTGTGACGCCCTTTCGAATCATATGAGTAACCCCAGCTATTCACAAAAGTAACCTCATTTCTTCGTACGAGTAACCTCATTCATTCATAAGAGTAAACTAATTAGTACTACTACAATAAAGCCTAAAGAGACCCCCTAAAATTGCATTTAGAGACCACATGAGAGGTGGTCTTCAGCTCATAGGTCTCTCAGGATAAATAACCAGTTATTGCTGGTAGTTTCTTAATTTGATAGAAGAGACCACTTTCTTAAAATAAGTGGTTATTTATGAATTTAAATAGGGAAAAAAAGAAGAAGGAGAAGGCGCCACATTTTACAGAGAAGTGGTCTTTTCTATCTTACAAAGAAATCATTTTTAATATGTAGGTGGTCTTTTTAATCATTTCTTAAAACACCACCTAAAATAAAAAGGTGGTCTCTTTAACCTTTTTTATTTTAAAAAAAAACGATAATATTTCAATATTATTTTACGCTTCTCCAATCCGTTTCACCTGCTTTATTCGTGTCTTTCATAATTTACAAGTAATTTACATATATATAGAACATCTAGGCACTTGTATTGATATAATTCTGATGACTTTAAAATTGGAATACCATTTCATTCATTCAATATCATTCACTATAATATCACATGCATATCAATATAATGTTAGAAGATTCCAAAAATTGTAAGGCCAAAGGTAAACCCTTGCAACAAAAGAAGGAAAAAAGAAAAGAAAATTGTAAGGCCAAAGGTACATGATTTTACAGCATCCATCATCACACCTGCAAGAAGTGTTTGGATTCGCGGATTCACGCAACAGCTCACCACCGCCCCTGCAACTAGCTTCAGCTGTAATAGTGTGCCTCTGCAGTTGAAAGCAGTGAAGTTTTGCACACTATCTTCGACAAGAAGAGTTCGAATTGGACCACAGCCACAAACATATATTTTTATAAGTGACCAACAACTAGTACGGTAGTACCTCATATCATCATTAGTGCTTGGAGATTGTTATGGGCTCAGTACTCTGCATGTTAATAGTACAGGGAAGTGTCAAGGGCTTAACTCAGTAGCATAAACGTCATGATGTTTGTTAAAACAAGATGGTAGGCCATAAAATAGATCCTAATCTAACTGCAAAAGTGTTGCATAGTTCACTATTGGCAGGATGAAGAATGGAAGTGCTCCAATCACTCATTAATAAACTACTTAAAGTGCAGATTTTTTATTTGCATTAACAAAGAAGCATCACAAGATAGTCCAAGTACTCATTGATATACATTGAGAAACCATCTAGAGCTCTGATTATGCAGACTTTGGGAATTTAGAACTTGAAAGTATATTATAATTATAAACTAATTTATTTAATATTTACCATCTAATCTTAAGTTTATAACTTGTAAGTGATATTCTCAATTACTTGTCACCAAATGGACATATCATGGCTAGTAAAGGGTCATCAAGTATTGTATCTGATTTTACAGAAGCAAGCACATGATCATCCCTCTTGTTTGGGCATCTACTCTTAAGTTTTCCTGTCGCCATGTTATCTTGTTTTCTAGGACATAATCGATTGTACAGAAAAGAAGAATGCTGGACAGAATCAAACCTATTGCCATGTTATATAGTCTTCGTGACACTTTTCATCCAATGACTAATGTGAGCACAAGACTTATTCTTTCTCCGTTTATACTTTGTACTACTGCCCTAAATAAAGAAGGAATATCTAATTAGTTGCGGTAGATTTATTTCACTTAAGACTCTATTCTCTCCATCTTACAACTTTCTTGGGGGAAAGAGTTTCAGACTTCAGATTAGTTTAGTAAAGTTTGCATAAGTTCAAATCAGTTCCAGGTTGGCCTATCCAAGTTTGATCCAAGTTCAGATGATGAAGTGAACACACACTCACTAGCACCGACTACCCTATTCTTTTTCTGAGCTCATAAACTTGTATATATGGTAATTGCTACATGCAAGTCCTGCAAAAACAAACCTGTGTACCACGACGCAGTAATTCCCTTACAAATGGTAAAATTCCTACGATGATATCTGCACCAGAATTATCAACAAAAATCACAGCCTGCCATATGGAAAGAAATGATCAGTGCAGGAATTATGAGTTACGCAAGACTAACTTTGGATCCATCACTGTCATCTACTTAGCCACAAAAGTAATCACCTTTTGCCAGGACTTCTTATATCCACTGCAATTTGAAAGTCTCAAGGTCATCAATAACCGAGGGTCGAGGGACAAGGTTCTGACAACTGGCCAGAAAGGACATCCCATCCTTTGAGAATACCTCTGCAAGCTTCAGAATATAGAGCACACAAAATTAATACGCCAACATCACATATTGAAAAATAAGCGAAGAAGAGATTCCGGATTAATATGTAACCCTTAAGAAATATACTAGTAATAGAAAAAAGGCCCAGGCATCCAATATAGTGTGCAAGGATACATTTTACAGTCTACTAGTTATAGATGGAGAAGTTTAACTTCCACTACTTATGTTTAGAGTAATTGCATCAGTAGTTGGTGCATAATTCGTATATACATGCTATTACACAAAGATGATGGGAATTATAATGTTTGTATTTGCAAGATCTTTCCAGCACAAAGTATTGGTACCTGTGCAGAGCCAAGGTCAAATATATTTCCAGCAAAGATTCCTCTAACGAGATGCTCTAAACGTTTCACTGGATCTTCAATAGCATCATTGAGATTTACCACATTGCTGAATAAAGATATAGCCTTCGCATTCTCATCATCCTACAAAACAGAAAAAAATAGATCGGTAGATATATATGGACAAGGTTCAAGTACTTGATGTTGATTCGATATGCAGAATTTATTTGATTATCCTAATTTTTCGAATAGGTCCCAAAAAAAGATGGAAGAAAAAAGACAACAGCACCTACTATGTACCTTCACTTTTTTAAATATGTCTTTGAACCCCAATTGCAAATGGTAAAATTCCTACGATAATACCAATTACCATTACCAGTATTGCAAGGCAGCAACTAAGCGGTAATTAACAACAATTAACACACAAATTAAGCAATTATCTAAGCAAGCAGCAAGCCGGCGTTTAGCGAGAAACCTCCAAGCTCAAATCAAGCATAAAAAACAGCAATTAACTCACAAATTGAATGACAAACTTAACTAAATCTCTAAAAACTAAAAACAAAATTAATAAAACTGAATTCAAGCTACCAAAAGAAACAAAAAAAAAACTCACCTATCGTTTAGAAACGAGGCGGGCAGGCGGCAGTCAGCAGTCGGGATGGCAATACATATTCCTCGGACCTGGCAAAACCTAGATAAGACGCGAAAGGAAGAAGCGCATGCGAAGGAGGGAATGCTTTGCAGAAGTGGAAGCGCAACCATGTTTAGAGATGTTTAAGCCTTCAAGCCCAAATCCTCTTACTTTCTTCATTTCCTTTAATAAGATGTTTAGAGAAGTTTATCATATAAACATGAAAAACTTCCATCTCATGACTTACCGAAAAACAGAAGACAGAAAAGTTAATAAACCTTCCTTCTCAGAAATACCTTTATCCTTCCACGCAATGAGTTCATTCCCAATGGCAAGACATTCCTCCAATTTCCAGCATGAGAGTCCCAGTCACTAGTAGAAAAAGGACGATGTGCGTCCCCGCATTTGCGTCGCACATACATGGAAACGACGAACAGTTCAGAATTGCGTCGAATTTGAGAAGCTACGCGACGCACATCACAACAATATCTCTAGAGGTGCATGTTATGTGCATCGCACCATCCACCCATGCGACACAAATGAGCAATGTGCGTCGCATGATTGGAGGGTGCGACGCACATAAAACGCACCAGCTGGGGAGTTATAGGAACAATGTGCGTCGCACCGTATGAGCATGCGACGCACATTGTGTATTTGCGTCGCGTGGGTGTTTGGTGCGCCGCAAATCAGTTCTAAATATTTTCAGCATATTTCCTAACGGCATTCTTTTTTCGTGCCCTAACTCAAAACAAACCCCTTCTCTCCCTTTCTATCTCCCCCTGCGACGAAGTCTCACTCACACTCTCATTCACTCACACTCGCCGGCACTCATTCCCTCGCCGGCGCTCCTTCTTCTCCGGCGACTTTCGCTTCGCCGGTGCTCCTTCGCACCCTCTCTGTCTCTAAATTTCGGTGCTCCTTCGCACACTCCGACTCTCTCTCACTTGAATAACATTCCCTCGCCACACTCGAACAACATTCCCTCGCCGGCGCTCCTTCTTCTCCGGCGAACTCTCTCTCTCATACTCGGTCCGACACTCCGACTTTCTCTCAGGTGGTTGAAGATTCGCACTCTCTCTCTCTCATTCTCGGTACGCACAGTCCGACTCTCTCTCACTTGCCGCGTTTACACCCACCTGCCGGCGTTTACAGCGACTTGTCGGCGTTTACAGCGACTTGTCGGTCCCGCCGCCGGCAAGGAGGTATTTTTCCGTTTTTTTTTTGTTTTTTTGTATTAATATATATTAATCATGTATTTTCAAGTTATTTAATTTTTTTAGGGGCTGTTTTGAATAATCTTAGTTCTAATTTTTGTTAAGGGGTTAAAATTAAAATTCAAATCATGATAAACATGTGTGAAATAATTTGAGATTAAATTTAGGATATTCGTAGCTTATGAATTTGTATAGTTTGTGTAGTATATAGTTTCTTGAATGCTCTCTTTAGAAATATGTGCTTCAATTATGAGTTAGAATTCTTGAATGCTCAATTTAGAATTTGAAACTTATGTCATTCCTTTACATTGTAGTTTAGTTGCCACCTTAGTCCTCATCGGTTTGCCGGTTCTCCAAGAGGTATGTATTATATCTTTTGTTATTTTTTTTATGTATGTTAATGTAACCATTAGTTTGGATTTAGGAATGTATATATGAATTGTTTGGTTATTATGTGATTGGGAAAATATATGTTGAATCATAACCAAACCTATATGGACATACCTTAATGGGATGGGGAGGGAAATCTAAGGAATGGATTGGTTTGTGTTGTTTTATTGCAATGTGCATCATTTGCCTAGATACCCGTTCGAGGCTTACTCATTAGGAGTAAGTCTTGAATAGTCCCCGGTTTGGGACTGTCTTTGAGTTTCTTATCTCACTTAGGATGTGAATGAATGTTTGGTTTTTGATTCTAAGAAAGATCTCATTTCCCTAAGCGTTCTCTGGGTACATATGTTGATAGTTTAACTACTATCTTCATCGTCTACTTGGAGAACTATAGGGAAGTGCTACGGATTTTTCTTAGAATTGAAAACCAAATGTTCATTCACTAGTGAGATGAGAAACTCAAGGATGGGTTAGGTTGGAGTGATAAGGACCCAAATGGTCATGACTGCATTTGATAAACTACTTTGAATGATGTGATCGATTGTATCTTGTTTGGTTCTCTAGTGTATGAATATGGATCGAAACTGGATGTATGGTAATCGAATTTCGACGACATTTCTACAAGGGGTTAATGAATTTATCAGAGTTGCTTAGAACATCAATCGGAGAATGGGTCAAATTAGTCTTGTGTCCTTGTTGTGATTGCAATAACTCAAGGGGGTATCGTGATATGGATCAAATTAAAGATCATTTGATTCGTCGTGGGTTTAAGAGTAACTATACTAGGTGGACATGGCATGGAGAGATTTTATGATGTGGGTATGAGCTCCACTAGCTTGTGTGGATTTCATGTTGATGAGGTTGAGGTTGAGATTGAAGGAGATGGTGATAATGAGAATGATAGGTAGATGATGAAAATGACATGGTAGATGATGAAATGATAGAGTAGATGAGATGTTGCACAATTTGGAGGATGAAAGAACCGATCGTCCGCATATGTATGATAGTATTTTAAGTGCAGCGGAAAAACCTATGTATCCGGGGTGTGAGAATTTCACTAAACTTTCTGGAATCCTTACATTGTTCAATATGAAATCGAAGCATAGTTGGACAGATAAAAGTCTAAGTGAGTTGTTCACTTTTTTACAAGAATTGCTACCTGAAGGGAATGAAATGCCCAACTCTACCTACGAGGCAAAGAAATTGTTGTGTCCATTAGGTATGGAATATGAGAAGATACATGCATGTCAAAATGATTGTGTGTTGTATCGAAACGAGTACCAGGATTTGCGTGAGTGTCCTAGGTGTGGAAAGTCTCGATACAAGGTAAAAGAGAATAATATGATGGGGATGAGAAAGAAAGAAACTCCGGCGAAGGTTCTTTGGTATCTACCAATCATTCCGAGATTTAGGCGTTTATTTTCGGATGAAAATAATGCTAGATTACTAAGATGGCATGCGGACGAGAGGAAGAAAATATTGGATGCTTAGACATCCGGCCGATTCTCCGTAATGGAGAAATATCGACCCAAAATTTTCCGATTTTGGTAAAGAACCTCGAAATCTTAGGCTTGGACTTTGTACAGATGGATGAACCCATTTGGCACACTAGGTACCCAACATAGCACTTGGCCGGTTCTACTGACAATTTATAATCTCCCTCCCTGGTTATGTATGAAGCGTAAATTTATTATGCTATCGCTTCTTATTTCGGGTCCTAAGCAACCCGGAAACGATATAGATGTGTATCTTGACCCGCTTCTTCAAGATCTGAAATTGTTGTGGGATGAAGGTGTTTCCATGTTCATGCGTATGCGAAAACTGACTTCACATTGCGTGCCATGATATTTTGCACGATTAATGATTTCCCGGCTTATGGGAATTTGTCAGGGTATACGGTTAAAGGAGCAAAGGCATGCCCTATTTGTGATGAGAATATGATTGATAAGCGGTTACATCATTGTGGGAAAAGTGTACCTGCATTATCGTACATGGCTTCCTTTAGATCATCCATTCCGTAGAAGAAAAAGTTGTTCAACGGAAAAGTGGAGATGAGAGAAGCCCCTGTACCTTTACGTGGAAAAGAGGTTTCTAATAGGGTAAAGGATATTGAAACAATTTTTGGCAAGCCCTTCAAAAGTGTCTCAAAGAACTTATACAAGAAAAGATCTAAGTTTTGGGACCTTCCGTATTGGGAATGTTTGGAAGTCAGACATTGTCTTGATTTAATGCACATTGAGAAAAATGTTTGTGATGCCATTGTCGGAACATTGTTGAATATGCCCGGGAAGACAAAGGATGGAGTTAAAGCTAGGAAAGACATGGCTGAAATGGGCAGACCAGAACTAGCACCTCAGGAGCGGGGACAACGCTATTATCTTCCACCA